>NC_136068.1:21834572-22129572 GCF_964261635.1 Lissotriton helveticus | reverse complement strand
GGCGGTCTCTAGTTTTGCACGTAGGATAGTTTCCTGGTGACTGAGGTTCCCTTTAAAAATCTCTCAGGCTAGAATGCGTGTCCCAGTTACAGTAGGGTGGTGAGGGCTGGGGGTACATCGCTATGAGTAAGATCCAAACCGCAGAGAACCAATTCCTACATCAGGTAGTGTAGGTCCCACATTCAATCCCTGCTTTCTCAGTCCAGGCGGAGCTTGTCCTTGGTTATGTGTCGGATATAGTGACTTTCAACCCCCGATTGTTCTGGATAAAGGAGTGGACTAGGGAGGAATGAAAACTTAAATGATTGTTTCTCGCAAACCGTTTGTCCCTCGATCGGGCGCACAAAAACCCATAGTTAGCCTGTGTGAAGGCTGCTTTTGCCTCTTTGGCGACTCCAATTCTCTGTCCTCTTGAGAATTGTTATGTGTAAAAAGGTTATTTCTGGATCGAGCTCTCATGGATAGGGAGCAGCATGAGCTGCAGAAATCGTCGGTTCTGGGACATTTGCTCCTGCAGACCGTTCAGGATATAGAGCCGTATCTGGATCAGCTCTGCTTCCAGCAAGAAAGATTCCTCCCGGCCAGGTTCAAGTTTAACTCTCTTCATCATCTTTTGTCATCTCCAGGTGCCTGGGCTTTGCCTGATGTTGGGCTGCCCTGCGGCTGCGACAATAAGCCTCCACAGGACACTTTTCATTTTGTGATGTTGTTCAGCTACTTTAGTAGGCCTAGGAAGTTGTTTTTAGTCCCCCTGCTGAAGCCCCTGAATTTCTCCTAAGTAAGGCTTGCCTTGGTCTACCTCCAGATGCTCCCTCGTGAATATGTCATGTTTGCTGTTTTATGCTTCTGTCGAGCTGCCGCGGTGTCCAGAAGATCGTGTCTTAATTAGGTTATGTACGGACCTGTTTTATTGATTGTCTTTTTTATTGGATACATTTACTGAGATTATTTTATATTTATGTGTTCTATATTCTTTTATGGTTGTTTTTGTCAACCGAATAAAGATTTTATGATGATGATGACTCACTGAGCTTGTTCCAACAGGAAATATCCCCTCTGGACTGGAGGGAGGGTGAGCACATCATGCACTGGCACAGTGACACCACCAGAGGGCCCCTACATAACACAGATAGCCAAGACCATCAAGTATAGAGACAGAGATATAATCCTGGCGACAGCCTGCACCCAATATTCAGCCTCAGTTGCATTCAACCAAATGCCCCCCAGACAAAGTTGACAAAATTGTTTGGTGGCATTAAGCAAAAACTGTGAGTGATGGACGAGGGATATATGCTTCTGTACCCATCAAAAGTGAGGCTTATCTTCGGATCTAGGTCATGTTTATTGAGTTGCCTGAAGCAGGAAGGAACCGGGGGAAGAACGGAAGACCGCTAGCTTTGTCCAGATCGAATACAAGATCAAAGGGAATAACCGACTCCTCTCAAACACTGGTGCAAAGTGGGACCTCGGCATCATAGGAAGTGAGGCAGCTCCAGAGGACTCTTGTCCGATAAACTGGAGCATCTACATATTATGGCTTTCAGGAAAATATTCAGGTTACCATTCTCGACAAGGCGCACACTGATCAGACTTGAGTTCAACTTAACACCAATGGACATGGAATGCAAAAAAGACATAGTGAAATTATACCACTGTGTGTACAAGGCTAGCCCGGGTACCCTAAGTGAAGCACTTCAAACACTCTTCATAGATCAAACCAGCCGTTGGGCTAGGTACCTTGTTTTAGCTAATAAAACACTATGCCAGACAACTGATCAAATACTAAATCTGCCAACAGTTAGCCTAAAAAACCTGTTAAAAAAACAGGGAAAGACCATCCCAAGGCTCCGGGATATAGATACGATCGGAACAATTTGTGGCGCTGAGGGCCTCGCAAAATCACATGAAGCCACTCAATGCCAACCATACCTGAATGCCGGTCTGGGGAGATATTATCTTCAAAATGTCTTGAAGACCAGGCTGCTAACCCTACCAATAAAGGACAATAGGGCTCACTGGTCATCCACACTAAGTGGAAACAGAGGATGCCGACTGTGTCAATACCACAGAGAATCGGCAGAGCAAATCATCTGTTGTTGCCCATCGTCGGTAAGCCCGAGGCGCAAATACTTACGGGCAATATTCAATCTTAATAAAGTAAGAACATGTAAGGAGGCCTTAACGCACATTTATACCTCAAGAGTACCAATGGAGCTGGTACGTGCCGGGAAGTTCTTTGTCTCTGCTGGAAAGATCTTATGTCAAACGCAAAGTCTAGAAAAATAACAGCTTAACTATAATTTGCACATGGACAAGCATCCATAGTATTAATAGTGATGCTTCACTAATTCCTATGGTCATGAACATTGCCATCCTAATTGAACAGACAAATAAATAAAGTATTAGATGGCCATTGGTGACTCGGTACCAATCTTGATAAGCTAAGATGATCTGACATTAGGGTACTGATTGTCCAACCCGATGTATATGTATACGTTTTTTTTTTAACTCTCTTCTTTTAATCTCATTGCATTTTAAATGTCTTGTTTTGTTTGTTTTTACCATGGTCGTAATATGCTTCGCTTTTGTAAATGATTTTAGGTAATCATACAATAAAGTATTTCAATTTTCAAATTCAGAGGACTCTAAAAGAACTGGGGGTGCTGGTCATTGAGCCAAGGGTAGGTGAGTATGAAGAACGTCACCTTGAGGAGACCTCTACATGAGTGCAAATGCTACAAACACAAATGAGGCAAAGCAGGGTGGCTTCATGGAATCACCTTGTGCAGAGGATCACCATGGCAACAAGGGTAGGGAATGATCACACACATTCGTGTTACAAATGTGGGTGGCAGCACGAGTACGGCGTACTCGTGCTGCCACCCACATTTGTAACACGAACTTTATTCGATTGCGTGACCGGACTATGCCCTGACGAGGGTTTCGATAACTTTTAAATTTGAGGTGTTACTGCTTCGTGGAGTCTACTTTGAACTCCAATTTTACTCCTTTATCGCGCCACTTGGAACTGATAGTTAGTGGTGTCGCCAGCATCGTAAATATATGTGCAAAAAAACGATGGATTTAGGCCCAGATCCTTGTACTGGGGTGAATGTATGACATTGTTCTACATTCTGTCCATCAACTGTGTTTTTTGCAATTTTCACCCCGATTGGGCTGGGTATGCTCAGACGTGAGTCCCAGGCTCTCCACACCACTGGAGTCAAGCTATCCAGGCTGAATGAAGGCTGATAGCCAGAAATCGGTCCTTGGATGCTTGATTCCGGTATGGGAAAGACATGGCTTGGTAGTTCGGACTGGACTGTTCCCATGAGGCACAGGGTCAGAGCTGATTTGCAGATAGCCAGTGTCTAACCCAGGGTGGTGTGGAGTGCAAACAAACGATGGATTTAGGCCCAGATCCTTGTACTGGGGTGAATGTATGACATTGTTCTACATTCTGTCCATCAACTGTGTTTTTTGCAATTTTCACCCCGATTGGGCTGGGTATGCTCAGACGTGAGTTCCAGGCTCTCCACACCACTGGAGTCAAGCTATCCAGGCTGAATGAAGGCTGATAGCCAGAAACCGGTCCTTGGATGCTTGATTCCGGTCTGGGAAAGACATGGCTTGGTAGTTCGGACTGGACTGTTCCCATGAGGCACAAGGTCAGAGCTGATTTGCATATAGCCAGTGTCTAACCCAGGGTGGTGTGGAGTGCAAAAAAACGATGGATTTAGGCCCAGATCCTTGTACTGGGGTGAATGTATGACATTGTTCTACATTCTGTCCATCAATTGAGTTTTTTGCAATTTTCACCCCGATTGGGCTGGGTATGCTCAGACGTGAGTCCCAGGCTCTCCACACTACTGGAGTCAAGCTATCCAGGCTGAATGAAGGCTGATAGCCAGAAACCAGTCCTTGGATGCTTGATTCCGGTCTGGGAAAGACATGGCTTGGTAGTTCGGACTGGACTGTTCCCATGAGGCACAGGGTCAGATCTGATTTGCATATAGCCAGTGTCTAACCCAGGGTGGTGTGGAGTGCAAAAAAACGATGGATTTAGGCCCAGATCCTTGTACTGGGGTGAATGTATGACATTGTTCTACATTCTGTCCATCAACTGTGTTTTTTGCAATTTTCACCCCGATTGGGCTGGGTATACTCAGACGTGAGTCCCAGGCTCTCCACACCACTGGAGTCAAGCTATCCAGGCTGAATGAAGGCTGATAGCAAGAAACCGGTCCTTGGATGCTTGATTCCGGTCTGGGAAAGACATGGCTTGGTAGTTCGGACTGGACTGTTCCCATGAGGCACAGGGTCAGAGCTGATTTGCATATAGCCAGTGTCTAACCCAGGGTGGTGTGGAGTGCAAAAAAACTATGGATTTAGGCCCAGATCCTTGTACTGGGGTGAATGTATGACATTGTTCTACATTCTGTCCATCAACTGTGTTTTTTGCAATTTTCACCCCGATTGGGCTGTGTATGCTCAGACGTGAGTCCCAGGCTCTCCACACCACTGGAGTCAAGCTATCCAGGCTGAATGAAGGCTGATAGCCAGAAACCGGTCCTTGGATGCTTGATTCCGGTCTGGGAAAGACATGGCTTGGTAGTTCGGACTGGACTGTTCCCATGAGGCACAGGGTCAGAGCTGATTTGCATATAGCCAGTGTCTAACCCAGGGTGGTGTGGAGTGCAAAAAAACGATGGATTTAGGCCCAGATCCTTGTACTGGGGTGAATGTATGACATTGGTCTACATTCTGTCCATCAACTGTGTTTTTTGCAATTTTCACCCCGATTGGGCTGGGTATGCTCAGACGTGAGTCCCAGGCTCTCCACACCACTGGAGTCAAGCTATCCAGGCTGAATGAAGGCTGATACCCAGAAACCGGTCCTTGGATGCTTGATTCCGGTCTGGGAAAGACATGGCTTGGTAGTTCGGACTGGACTGTTCCCATGAGGCACAGGGTCAGAGCTGATTTGCCTATAGCCAGTGTCTAACCCAGGGTGGTGTGGAGTGCAAAAAAACTATGGATTTAGGCCCAGATCCTTGTACTGGGGTGAATGTATGACATTGTTCTACATTCTGTCCATCAACTGTGTTTTTTGCAATTTTCACCCCGATTTGGCTGGGTATGCTCAGACGTGAGTCCCAGGCTCTCCACACCACTGGAGTCAAGCTATCCAGGCTGAATGAAGGCTGATAGCCAGAAACCGGTCCTTGGATGCTTGATTCCGGTCTGGTAAAGACATGGCTTGGTAGTTCGGACTGGACTGTTCCCATGAGGCACAGGGTCAGAGCTGATTTGCATATAGCCAGTGTCTAACCCAGGGTGGTGTGGAGTGCAAAAAAACGATGGATTTAGGCCCAGATCCTTGTACTGGGGTGAATGTATGACATTGTTCTACATTCTGTCCATCAACTGTGTTTTTTGCAATTTTCACCCCGATTGGGCTGGGTATACTCAGACGTGAGTCCCAGGCTCTCCACACCACTGGAGTCAAGCTATCCAGGCTGAATGAAGGCTGATAGCCAGAAACCGGTCCTTGGATGCTTGATTCCGGTCTGCGAAAGACATGGCTTGGTAGTTCGGACTGGACTGTTCCCATGAGGCACAGGGTCAGAGCTGATTTGCATATAGCCAGTGTCTAACCCAGGGTGGTGTGGAGTGCAAAAAAATGATGGATCTAGGCCCAGATCCTTGTACTGGGGTGAATGTATGACATTGTTCTACATTCTGTCCATCAACTGTGTTTTTTGCAATTTTCACCCCGATTGGGCTGGGTATGCTCAGACGTGAGTCTCAGGCTCTCCACACCACTGGAGTCAAGCTATCCAGTCTGAATGAAGGCTGATAGCCAGAAACCGGTCCTTGGATGCTTGTTTCCGGTCTGGGAAAGACATGGCTTGGTAGTTCGGACTGGACTGTTCCCATGAGGCACAGGGTCAGAGCTGATTTGCATATAGCCAGTGTCTAACCCAGGGTGGTGTGGAGTGCAAAAAAACGATGGATTTAGGCCCAGATCCTTGTACTGGGGTGAATGTATGACATTGTTCTACATTCTGTCCATCAACTGTGTTTTTTGCAATTTTCACCCCGATTGGGCTGGGTATGCTCAGACGTGAGTCCCAGGCTCTCCACACCACTGGAGTCAAGCTATCCAGGCTGAATGAAGGCTGATAGCCAGAAACCGGTCCTTGGATGCTTGATTCCGGTCTGGGAAAGACATGGCTTGGTAGTTCGGACTGGACTGTTCCCATGAGGCACAGGGTCAGAGCTGATTTGCCTATAGCCAGTGTCTAACCCAGGGTGGTGTGGAGTGCAAAAAAACGATGGATTTAGGCCCAGATCCTTGTACTGGGGTGAATGTATGACATTGTTCTACATTCTGTCCATCAACTGTGTTTTTTGCAATTTTCACCCCGATTTGGCTGGGTATGCTCAGACGTGAGTCCCAGTCTCTCCACACCACTGGAGTCAAGCTATCCAGGCTGAATGAAGGCTGATAGCCAGAAACCGGTCCTTGGATGCTTGATTCCGGTCTGCGAAAGACATGGCTTGGTAGTTTGGACTGGACTGTTCCCATGAGGCACAGGGTCAGAGCTGATTTGCATATAGCCAGTGTCTAACCCAGGGTGGTGTGGAGTGCAAAAAAACTATGGATTTAGGCCCAGATCCTTGTACTGGGGTGAATGTATGACATTGTTCTACATTCTGTCCATCAACTGTGTTTTTTGCAATTTTCACCCCGATTGGGCTGTGTATGCTCAGACGTGAGTCCCAGGCTCTCCACACCACTGGAGTCAAGCTATCCAGGCTGAATGAAGGCTGATAGCCAGAAACCAGTCCTTGGATGCTTGATTCCGGTCTGGGAAAGACATGGCTTGGTAGTTCGGACTGGACTGTTCCCATGAGGCACAGGGTCAGAGCTGATTTGCATATAGCCAGTGTCTAACCCAGGGTGGTGTGGAGTGCAAAAAAACGATGGATTTAGGCCCAGATCCTTGTACTGGGGTGAATGTATGACATTGGTCTACATTCTGTCCATCAACTGTGTTTTTTGCAATTTTCACCCCGATTGGGCTGGGTATGCTCAGACGTGAGTCCCAGGCTCTCCACACCACTGGAGTCAAGCTATCCAGGCTGAATGAAGGCTGATACCCAGAAACCGGTCCTTGGATGCTTGATTCCGGTCTGGGAAAGACATGGCTTGGTAGTTCGGACTGGACTGTTCCCATGAGGCACAGGGTCAGAGCTGATTTGCCTATAGCCAGTGTCTAACCCAGGGTGGTGTGGAGTGCAAAAAAACGATGGATTTAGGCCCAGATCCTTGTACTGGGGTGAATGTATGACATTGTTCTACATTCTGTCCATCAACTGTGTTTTTTGCAATTTTCACCCCGATTTGGCTGGGTATGCTCAGACGTGAGTCCCAGGCTCTCCACACCACTGGAGTCAAGCTATCCAGGCTGAATGAAGGCTGATAGCCAGAAACCGGTCCTTGGATGCTTGATTCCGGTCTGGTAAAGACATGGCTTGGTAGTTCGGACTGGACTGTTCCCATGAGGCACAGGGTCAGAGCTGATTTGCATATAGCCAGTGTCTAACCCAGGGTGGTGTGGAGTGCAAAAAAACGATGGATTTAGGCCCAGATCCTTGTACTGGGGTGAATGTATGACATTGTTCTACATTCTGTCCATCAACTGTGTTTTTTGCAATTTTCACCCCGATTGGGCTGGGTATACTCAGACGTGAGTCCCAGGCTCTCCACACCACTGGAGTCAAGCTATCCAGGCTGAATGAAGGCTGATAGCCAGAAACCGGTCCTTGGATGCTTGATTCCGGTCTGCGAAAGACATGGCTTGGTAGTTCGGACTGGACTGTTCCCATGAGGCACAGGGTCAGAGCTGATTTGCATATAGCCAGTGTCTAACCCAGGGTGGTGTGGAGTGCAAAAAAATGATGGATCTAGGCCCAGATCCTTGTACTGGGGTGAATGTATGACATTGTTCTACATTCTGTCCATCAACTGTGTTTTTTGCAATTTTCACCCCGATTGGGCTGGGTATGCTCAGACGTGAGTCTCAGGCTCTCCACACCACTGGAGTCAAGCTATCCAGTCTGAATGAAGGCTGATAGCCAGAAACCGGTCCTTGGATGCTTGTTTCCGGTCTGCGAAAGACATGGCTTGGTAGTTCGGACTGGACTGTTCCCATGAGGCACAGGGTCAGAGCTGATTTGCATATAGCCAGTGTCTAACCCAGGGTGGTGTGGAGTGCAAAAAAATGATGGATCTAGGCCCAGATCCTTGTACTGGGGTGAATGTATGACATTGTTCTACATTCTGTCCATCAACTGTGTTTTTTGCAATTTTCACCCCGATTGGGCTGGGTATGCTCAGACGTGAGTCCCAGGCTCTCCACACCACTGGAGTCAAGCTATCCAGGCTGAATGAAGGCTGATAGCCAGAAACCGGTCCTTGGATGCTTGATTCCGGTCTGGGAAAGACATGGCTTGGTAGTTCGGACTGGACTGTTCCCATGAGGCACAGGGTCAGAGCTGATTTGCCTATAGCCAGTGTCTAACCCAGGGTGGTGTGGAGTGCAAAAAAACGATGGATTTAGGCCCAGATCCTTGTACTGGGGTGAATGTATGACATTGTTCTACATTCTGTCCATCAACTGTGTTTTTTGCAATTTTCACCCCGATTTGGCTGGGTATGCTCAGACGTGAGTCCCAGTCTCTCCACACCACTGGAGTCAAGCTATCCAGGCTGAATGAAGGCTGATAGCCAGAAACCGGTCCTTGGATGCTTGATTCCGGTCTGCGAAAGACATGGCTTGGTAGTTCGGACTGGACTGTTCCCATGAGGCACAGGGTCAGAGCTGATTTGCATATAGCCAGTGTCTAACCCAGGGTGGTGTGGAGTGCAAAAAAACTATGGATTTAGGCCCAGATCCTTGTACTGGGGTGAATGTATGACATTGTTCTACATTCTGTCCATCAACTGTGTTTTTTGCAATTTTCACCCCGATTGGGCTGTGTATGCTCAGACGTGAGTCCCAGGCTCTCCACACCACTGGAGTCAAGCTATCCAGGCTGAATGAAGGCTGATAGCCAGAAACCAGTCCTTGGATGCTTGATTCCGGTCTGGGAAAGACATGGCTTGGTAGTTCGGACTGGACTGTTCCCATGAGGCACAGGGTCAGAGCTGATTTGCATATAGCCAGTGTCTAACCCAGGGTGGTGTGGAGTGCAAAAAAACGATGGATTTAGGCCCAGATCCTTGTACTGGGGTGAATGTATGACATTGGTCTACATTCTGTCCATCAACTGTGTTTTTTGCAATTTTCACCCCGATTGGGCTGGGTATGCTCAGACGTGAGTCCCAGGCTCTCCACACCACTGGAGTCAAGCTATCCAGGCTGAATGAAGGCTGATACCCAGAAACCGGTCCTTGGATGCTTGATTCCGGTCTGGGAAAGACATGGCTTGGTAGTTCGGACTGGACTGTTCCCATGAGGCACAGGGTCAGAGCTGATTTGCCTATAGCCAGTGTCTAACCCAGGGTGGTGTGGAGTGCAAAAAAACGATGGATTTAGGCCCAGATCCTTGTACTGGGGTGAATGTATGACATTGTTCTACATTCTGTCCATCAACTGTGTTTTTTGCAATTTTCACCCCGATTTGGCTGGGTATGCTCAGACGTGAGTCCCAGGCTCTCCACACCACTGGAGTCAAGCTATCCAGGCTGAATGAAGGCTGATAGCCAGAAACCGGTCCTTGGATGCTTGATTCCGGTCTGGTAAAGACATGGCTTGGTAGTTCGGACTGGACTGTTCCCATGAGGCACAGGGTCAGAGCTGATTTGCATATAGCCAGTGTCTAACCCAGGGTGGTGTGGAGTGCAAAAAAACGATGGATTTAGGCCCAGATCCTTGTACTGGGGTGAATGTATGACATTGTTCTACATTCTGTCCATCAACTGTGTTTTTTGCAATTTTCACCCCGATTGGGCTGGGTATACTCAGACGTGAGTCCCAGGCTCTCCACACCACTGGAGTCAAGCTATCCAGGCTGAATGAAGGCTGATAGCCAGAAACCGGTCCTTGGATGCTTGATTCCGGTCTGCGAAAGACATGGCTTGGTAGTTCGGACTGGACTGTTCCCATGAGGCACAGGGTCAGAGCTGATTTGCATATAGCCAGTGTCTAACCCAGGGTGGTGTGGAGTGCAAAAAAATGATGGATCTAGGCCCAGATCCTTGTACTGGGGTGAATGTATGACATTGTTCTACATTCTGTCCATCAACTGTGTTTTTTGCAATTTTCACCCCGATTGGGCTGGGTATGCTCAGACGTGAGTCTCAGGCTCTCCACACCACTGGAGTCAAGCTATCCAGTCTGAATGAAGGCTGATAGCCAGAAACCGGTCCTTGGATGCTTGTTTCCGGTCTGCGAAAGACATGGCTTGGTAGTTCGGACTGGACTGTTCCCATGAGGCACAGGGTCAGAGCTGATTTGCATATAGCCAGTGTCTAACCCAGGGTGGTGTGGAGTGCAAAAAAATGATGGATCTAGGCCCAGATCCTTGTACTGGGGTGAATGTATGACATTGTTCTACATTCTGTCCATCAACTGTGTTTTTTGCAATTTTCACCCCGATTGGGCTGGGTATGCTCAGACGTGAGTCCCAGGCTCTCCACACCACTGGAGTCAAGCTATCCAGTCTGAATGAAGGCTGATAGCCAGAAACCGGTCCTTGGATGCTTGATTCCGGTCTGCGAAAGACATGGCTTGGTAGTTCGGACTGGACTGTTCCCTTGAGGCACAGGGTCAGAGCTGATTTGCATATAGCCAGTGTCTAACCCAGGGTGGTGTGGAGTGCAAAAAAACGATGGATTTAGGCCCAGATCCTTGTACTGGGGTGAATGTATGACATTGTTCTACATTCTGTCCATCAACTGTGTTTTTTGCAATTTTCACCCCGATTGGGCTGGGTATGCTCAGACGTGAGTCCCAGGCTCTCCACACCACTGGAGTCAAGCTATCCATGCTGAATGAAGGCTGATAGCCAGAAACCGGTCCTTGGATGCTTGATTCCGTTCTGGGAAAGACATGGCTTGGTAGTTCGGACTGGACTGTTCCCATGAGGCACAGGGTCAGAGCTGATTTGCATATAGCCAGTGTCTAACCCAGGGTGGTGTGGAGTGCAAAAGAACGATGGATTTAGGCCCAGATCCTTGTACTGGGGTGAATGTATGACATTGTTCTACATTCTGTCCATCAACTGTGTTTTTTGCAATTTTCACCCCGATTGGGCTGGGTATACTCAGACGTGAGTCCCAGGCTCTCCACACACTGGAGTCAAGCTATCCAGGCTGAATGAAGGCTGATAGCCAGAAACCGGTCCTTGGATGCTTGATTCCGGTCTGCGAAAGACATGGCTTGGTAGTTCGGACTGGACTGTTCCCATGAGGCACAGGGTCAGAGCTGATTTGCATATAGCCAGTGTCTAACCCAGGGTGGTGTGGAGTGCAAAAAAACTATGGATTTAGGCCCAGATCCTTGTACTGGGGTGAATGTATGACATTGTTCTACATTCTGTCCATCAACTGTGTTTTTTGCAATTTTCACCCCGATTGGGCTGTGTATGCTCAGACGTGAGTCCCAGGCTCTCCACACCACTGGAGTCAAGCTATCCAGGCTGAATGAAGGCTGATAGCCAGAAACCGGTCCTTGGATGCTTGATTCCGGTCTGGGAAAGACATGGCTTGGTAGTTCGGACTGGACTGTTCCCATGAGGCACAGGGTCAGAGCTGATTTGCATATAGCCAGTGTCTAACCCAGGGTGGTGTGGAGTGCAAAAAAACGACGGATTTAGGCCCAGATCCTTGTACTGGGGTGAATGTATGACATTGGTCTACATTCTGTCCATCAACTGTGTTTTTTGCAATTTTCACCCCGATTGGGCTGGGTATGCTCAGACGTGAGTCCCAGGCTCTCCACACCACTGGAGTCAAGCTATCCAGGCTGAATGAAGGCTGATAGCCAGAAACCGGTCCTTGGATGCTTGATTCCGGTCTGGGAAAGACATGGCTTGGTAGTTCGGACTGGACTGTTCCCATGAGGCACAGGGTCAGAGCTGATTTGCCTATAGCCAGTGTCTAACCCAGGGTGGTGTGGAGTGCAAAAAAATGATGGATTTAGGCCCAGATCCTTGTACTGGGGTGAATGTATGACATTGTTCTACATTCTGTCCATCAACTGTGTTTTTTGCAATTTTCACCCCGATTTGGCTGGGTATGCTCAGACGTGAGTCCCAGGCTCTCCACACCACTGGAGTCAAGCTATCCAGGCTGAATGAAGGCTGATAGCCAGAAACCGGTCCTTGGATGCTTGATTCCGGTCTGGTAAAGACATGGCTTGGTAGTTCGGACTGGACTGTTCCCATGAGGCACAGGGTCAGAGCTGATTTGCATATAGCCAGTGTCTAACCCAGGGTGGTGTGGAGTGCAAAAAAACGATGGATTTAGGCCCAGATCCTTGTACTGGGGTGAATGTATGACATTGTTCTACATTCTGTCCATCAACTGTGTTTTTTGCAATTTTCACCCCGATTGGGCTGGGTATGCTCAGACGTGAGTCCCAGGCTCTCCACACCACTGGAGTCAAGCTATCCAGGCTGAATGAAGGCTGATAGCCAGAAACCGGTCCTTGGATGCTTGATTCCGGTCTGCGAAAGACATGGCTTGGTAGTTCGGACTGGACTGTTCCCATGAGGCACAGGGTCAGAGCTGATTTGCATATAGCCAGTGTCTAACCCAGGGTGGTGTGGAGTGCAAAAAAAGGATGGATCTAGGCCCAGATCCTTGTACTGGGGTGAATGTATGACATTGTTCTACATTCTGTCCATCAACTGTGTTTTTTGCAATTTTCACCCCGATTGGGCTGGGTATGCTCAGACGTGAGTCCCAGGCTCTCCACACCACTGGAGTCAAGCTATCCAGTCTGAATGAAGGCTGATAGCCAGAAACCGGTCCTTGGATGCTTGATTCCGGTCTGGGAAAGACATGGCTTGGTAGTTCGGACTGGACTGTTCCCATGAGGCACAGGGTCAGAGCTGATTTGCATATAGCCAGTGTCTAACCCAGGGTGGTGTGGAGTGCAAAAAAACGATGGATTTAGGCCCAGATCCTTGTACTGGGGTGAATGTATGACATTGTTCTACATTCTGTCCATCAACTGTGTTTTTTGCAATTTTCACCCCGATTGGGCTGGGTATGCTCAGACGTGAGTCCCAGGCTCTCCACACCACTGGAGTCAAGCTATCCAGGCTGAATGAAGGCTGATAGCCAGAAACCGGTCCTTGGATGCTTGATTCCGGTCTGGGAAAGACATGGCTTGGTAGTTCGGACTGGACTGTTCCCATGAGGCACAGGGTCAGAGCTGATTTGCATATAGCCAGTGTCTAACCCAGGGTGGTGTGGAGTGCAAAAGAACGATGGATTTAGGCCCAGATCCTTGTACTGGGGTGAATGTATGACATTGTTCTACATTCTGTCAATCAACTGTGTTTTTTGCAATTTTCACCCCGAGTGGGCTGGGTATGCTCAGACGTGAGTCCCAGGCTCTCCACACCACTGGAGTCAAGCTATCCAGGCTGAATGAAGGCTGATAGCCAGAAATCGGTCCTTGGATGCTTGATTCCGGTATGGGAAAGACATGGCTTGGTAGTTCGGACTGGACTGTTCCCATGAGGCACAGGGTCAGAGCTGATTTGCATATAGCCAGTGTCTAACCCAGGGTGGTGTGGAGTGCAAAAAAACGATGGATTTAGGCCCAGATCCTTGTACTGGGGTGAATGTATGACATTGTTCTACATTCTGTCCATCAACTGTGTTTTTTGCAATTTTCACCCCGATTGGGCTGGGTATGCTCAGACGTGAGTCCCAGGCTCTCCACACCACTGGAGTCAAGCTATCCAGGCTGAATGAAGGCTGATAGCCAGAAATCGGTCCTTGGATGCTTGATTCCGGTATGGGAAAGACATGGCTTGGTAGTTCGGACTGGACTGTTCCCATGAGGCACAGGGTCAGAGCTGATTTGCATATAGCCAGTGTCTAACCCAGGGTGGTGTGGAGTGCAAACAAACGATGGATTTAGGCCCAGATCCTTGTACTGGGGTGAATGTATGACATTGTTCTACATTCTGTCCATCAACTGTGTTTTTTGCAATTTTCACCCTGATTGGGCTGGGTATGCTCAGACGTGAGTTCCAGGCTCTCCACACCACTGGAGTCAAGCTATCCAGGCTGAATGAAGGCTGATAGCCAGAAACCGGTCCTTGGATGCTTGATTCCGGTCTGGGAAAGACATGGCTTGGTAGTTCGGACTGGACTGTTCCCGTGAGGCACAGGGTCACAGCTGATTTGCATATAGCCAGTGTCTAACTAAGGGTGGTGTGGAGTGCAAAAAAACGATGGATTTAGGCCCAGATCCTTGTACTGGGGTGAATGTATGACATTGTTCTACATTCTGTCCATCAATTGAGTTTTTTGCAATTTTCACCCCGATTGGGCTGGGTATGCTCAGACGTGAGTCCCAGGCTCTCCACACTACTGGAGTCAAGCTATCCAGGCTGAATGAAGGCTGATAGCCCGAAACCGGTCCTTGGATGCTTGATTCCGGTCTGGGAAAGACATGGCTTGGTAGTTCGGACTGGACTGTTCCCATGAGGCACAGGGTCAGATCTGATTTGCATATAGCCAGTGTCTAACCCAGGGTGGTGTGGAGTGCAAAAAAACGATGGATTTAGGCCCAGATCCTTGTACTGGGGTGAATGTATGACATTGTTCTTCATTCTGTCCATCAACTGTGTTTTTTGCAATTTTCACCCCGATTGGGCTGGGTATACTCAGACGTGAGTCCCAGGCTCTCCACACCACTGGAGTCAAGCTATCCAGGCTGAATGAAGGCTGATAGCCAGAAATCGGTCCTTGGATGCTTGATTCCGGTATGGGAAAGACATGGCTTGGTAGTTCGGACTGGACTGTTCCCATGAGGCACAGGGTCAGAGCTGATTTGCATATAGCCAGTGTCTAACCCAGGGTGGTGTGGAGTGCAAAAAAACGATGGATTTAGGCCCAGATCCTTGTACTGGGGTGAATGTATGACATTGTTCTACATTCTGTCCATCAACTGTGTTTTTTGCAATTTTCACCCCGATTGGGCTGGGTATGCTCAGACGTGAGTCCCAGGCTCTCCACACCACTGGAGTCAAGCTATCCAGGCTGAATGAAGGCTGATAGCCAGAAATCGGTCCTTGGATGCTTGATTCCGGTATGGGAAAGACATGGCTTGGTAGTTCGGACTGGACTGTTCCCATGAGGCACAGGGTCAGAGCTGATTTGCATATAGCCAGTGTCTAACCCAGGGTGGTGTGGAGTGCAAACAAACGATGGATTTAGGCCCAGATCCTTGTACTGGGGTGAATCTATGACATTGTTCTACATTCTGTCCATCAACTGTGTTTTTTGCAATTTTCACCCCGATTGGGCTGGGTATGCTCAGACGTGAGTCTCAGGCTCTCCACACCACTGGAGTCAAGCTATCCAGTCTGAATGAAGGCTGATAGCCAGAAACCGGTCCTTGGATGCTTGTTTCCGGTCTGGGAAAGACATGGCTTGGTAGTTCGGACTGGACTGTTCCCATGAGGCACAGGGTCAGAGCTGATTTGCATATAGCCAGTGTCTAACCCAGGGTGGTGTGGAGTGCAAAAAAACGATGGATTTAGGCCCAGATCCTTGTACTGGGGTGAATGTATGACATTGTTCTACATTCTGTCCATCAACTGTGTTTTTTGCAATTTTCACCCCGATTGGGCTGGGTATGCTCAGACGTGAGTCCCAGGCTCTCCACACCACTGGAGTCAAGCTATCCAGGCTGAATGAAGGCTGATAGCCAGAAACCGGTCCTTGGATGCTTGATTCCGTTCTGGGAAAGACATGGCTTGGTAGTTCGGACTGGACTGTTCCCATGAGGCACAGGGTCAGAGCTGATTTGCATATAGCCAGTGTCTAACCCAGGGTGGTGTGGAGTGCAAAAGAACGATGGATTTAGGCCCAGATCCTTGTACTGGGGTGAATGTATGACATTGTTCTACATTCTGTCCATCAACTGTGTTTTTTGCAATTTTCACCCCGATTGGGCTGGGTATGCTCAGACGTGAGTCCCAGGCTCTCCACACCACTGGAGTCAAGCTATCCAGGCTGAATGAAGGCTGATAGCAAGAAACCGGTCCTTGGATGCTTGATTCCGGTCTGGGAAAGACATGGCTTGGTAGTTCGGACTGGACTGTTCCCATGAGGCACAGGGTCAGAGCTGATTTGCATATAGCCAGTGTCTAACCCAGGGTGGTGTGGAGTGCAAAAAAACTATGGATTTAGGCCCAGATCCTTGTACTGGGGTGAATGTATGACATTGTTCTACATTCTGTCCATCAACTGTGTTTTTTGCAATTTTCACCCCGATTGGGCTGTGTATGCTCAGACGTGAGTCCCAGGCTCTCCACACCACTGGAGTCAAGCTATCCAGGCTGAATGAAGGCTGATAGCCAGAAACCGGTCCTTGGATGCTTGATTCCGGTCTGGGAAAGACATGGCTTGGTAGTTCGGACTGGACTGTTCCCATGAGGCACAGGGTCAGAGCTGATTTGCATATAGCCAGTGTCTAACCCAGGGTGGTGTGGAGTGCAAAAAAACGATGGATTTAGGCCCAGATCCTTGTACTGGGGTGAATGTATGACATTGGTCTACATTCTGTCCATCAACTGTGTTTTTTGCAATTTTCACCCCGATTGGGCTGGGTATGCTCAGACGTGAGTCCCAGGCTCTCCACACCACTGGAGTCAAGCTATCCAGGCTGAATGAAGGCTGATAGCCAGAAACCGGTCCTTGGATGCTAGATTCCGGTCTGGGAAAGACATGGCTTGGTAGTTCGGACTGGACTGTTCCCATGAGGCACAGGGTCAGAGCTGATTTGCATATAGCCAGTGTCTAACCCAGGGTGGTGTGGAGTGTAAAAAAACGATGGATTTAGGCCCAGATCCTTGTACTGGGGTGAATGTATGACATTGTTCTACATTCTGTCCATCAACTGTGTTTTTTGCAATTTTCACCCCGATTTGGCTGGGTATGCTCAGACGTGAGTCCCAGGCTCTCCACACCACTGGAGTCAAGCTATCCAGGCTGAATGAAGGCCGATAGCCAGAAACCGGTCCTTGGATGCTTGATTCCGGTCTGGTAAAGACATGGCTTGGTAGTTCGAACTGGACTGTTCCCATGAGGCACAGGGTCAGAGCTGATTTGCATATAGCCAGTGTCTAACCCAGGGTGGTGTGGAGTGCAAAAAAACGATGGATTTAGGCCCAGATCCTTGTACTGGGGTGAATGTATGACATTGTTCTACATTCTGTCCATCAACTGTGTTTTTTGCAATTTTCACCCCGATTGGGCTGGGTATGCTCAGACGTGAGTCCCAGGCTCTCCACACCACTGGAGTCAAGCTATCCAGGCTGAATGAAGGCTGATAGCCAGAAACCGGTCCTTGGATGCTTGATTCCGGTCTGCGAAAGACATGGCTTGGTAGTTCGGACTGGACTGTTCCCATGAGGCACAGGGTCAGAGCTGATTTGCATATAGCCAGTGTCTAACCCAGGGTGGTGTGGAGTGCAAAAAAATGATGGATCTAGGCCCAGATCCTTGTACTGGGGTGAATGTATGACATTGTTCTACATTCTGTCCATCAACTGTGTTTTTTGCAATTTTCACCCCGATTGGGCTGGGTATGCTCAGACGTGAGTCCCAGGCTCTCCACACCACTGGAGTCAAGCTATCCAGTCTGAATGAAGGCTGATAGCCAGAAACCGGTCCTTGGATGCTTGATTCCGGTCTGGGAAAGACATGGCTTGGTAGTTCGGACTGGACTGTTCCCATGAGGCACAGGGTCAGAGCTGATTTGCATATAGCCAGTGTCTAACCCAGGGTGGTGTGGAGTGCAAAAAAACGATGGATTTAGGCCCAGATCCTTGTACTGGGGTGAATGTATGACATTGTTCTACACTCTGTCCATCAACTGTGTTTTTTGCAATTTTCACCCCGATCGGGCTGGGTATGCTCAGACGTGAGTCCCAGGCTCTCCACACCACTGGAGTCAAGCTATCCAGGCTGAATGAAGGCTGATAGCCAGAAACCGGTCCTTGGATGCTTGATTCCGGTCTGGGAAAGACATGGCTTGGTAGTTCGGACTGGACTGTTCCCATGAGGCACAGGGTCAGAGCTGATTTGCATATAGCCAGTGTCTAACCCAGGGTGGTGTGGAGTGCAAAAAAACGATGGATTTAGGCCCAGATCCTTGTACTGGGGTGAATGTATGACATTGGTCTACATTCTGTCCATCAACTGTGTTTTTTGCAATTTTCACCCCGATTGGGCTGGGTATGCTCAGACGTGAGTCCCAGGCTCTCCACACCACTGGAGTCAAGCTATCCAGGCTGAATGAAGGCTGATAGCCAGAAACCGGTCCTTGGATGCTTGATTCCGGTCTGGGAAAGACATGGCTTGGTAGTTCGGACTGGACTGTTCCCATGAGGCACAGGGTCAGAGCTGATTTGCCTATAGCCAGTGTCTAACCCAGGGTGGTGTGGAGTGCAAAAAAACGATGGATTTAGGCCCAGATCCTTGTACTGGGGTGAATGTATGACATTGTTCTACATTCTGTCCATCAACTGTGTTTTTTGCAATTTTCACCCCGATTTGGCTGGGTATGCTCAGACGTGAGTCCCAGTCTCTCCACACCACTGGAGTCAAGCTATCCAGGCTGAATGAAGGCTGATAGCCAGAAACCGGTCCTTGGATGCTTGATTCCGGTCTGGTAAAGACATGGCTTGGTAGTTCGGACTGGACTGTTCCCATGAGGCACAGGGTCAGAGCTGATTTGCATATAGCCAGTGTCTAACCCAGGGTGGTGTGGAGTGCAAAAAAACGATGGATTTAGGCCCAGATCCTTGTACTGGGGTGAATGTATGACATTGTTCTACATTCTGTCCATCAACTGTGTTTTTTGCAATTTTCACCCCGATTGGGCTGGGTATGCTCAGACGTGAGTCCCAGGCTCTCCACACCACTGGAGTCAAGCTATCCAGGCTGAATGAAGGCTGATAGCCAGAAACCGGTCCTTGGATGCTTGATTCCGGTCTGCGAAAGACATGGCTTGGTAGTTCGGACTGGACTGTTCCCATGAGGCACAGGGTCAGAGCTGATTTGCATATAGCCAGTGTCTAACCCAGGGTGGTGTGGAGTGCAAAAAAAGGATGGATCTAGGCCCAGATCCTTGTACTGGGGTGAATGTATGACATTGTTCTACATTCTGTCCATCAACTGTGTTTTTTGCAATTTTCACCCCGATTGGGCTGGGTATGCTCAGACGTGAGTCCCAGGCTCTCCACACCACTGGAGTCAAGCTATCCAGTCTGAATGAAGGCTGATAGCCAGAAACCGGTCCTTGGATGCTTGATTCCGGTCTGGGAAAGACATGGCTTGGTAGTTCGGACTGGACTGTTCCCATGAGGCACAGGGTCAGAGCTGATTTGCATATAGCCAGTGTCTAACCCAGGGTGGTGTGGAGTGCAAAAAAACGATGGATTTAGGCCCAGATCCTTGTACTGGGGTGAATGTATGACATTGTTCTACATTCTGTCCATCAACTGTGTTTTTTGCAATTTTCACCCCGATTGGGCTGGGTATGCTCAGACGTGAGTCCCAGGCTCTCCACACCACTGGAGTCAAGCTATCCAGGCTGAATGAAGGCTGATAGCCAGAAACCGGTCCTTGGATGCTTGATTCCGGTCTGGGAAAGACATGGCTTGGTAGTTCGGACTGGACTGTTCCCATGAGGCACAGGGTCAGAGCTGATTTGCATATAGCCAGTGTCTAACCCAGGGTGGTGTGGAGTGCAAAAGAACGATGGATTTAGGCCCAGATCCTTGTACTGGGGTGAATGTATGACATTGTTCTACATTCTGTCCATCAACTGTGTTTTTTGCAATTTTCACCCCGAGTGGGCTGGGTATGCTCAGACGTGAGTCCCAGGCTCTCCACACCACTGGAGTCAAGCTATCCAGGCTGAATGAAGGCTGATAGCCAGAAATCGGTCCTTGGATGCTTGATTCCGGTATGGGAAAGACATGGCTTGGTAGTTCGGACTGGACTGTTCCCATGAGGCACAGGGTCAGAGCTGATTTGCATATAGCCAGTGTCTAACCCAGGGTGGTGTGGAGTGCAAAAAAACGATGGATTTAGGCCCAGATCCTTGTACTGGGGTGAATGTATGACATTGTTCTACATTCTGTCCATCAACTGTGTTTTTTGCAATTTTCACCCCGATTGGGCTGGGTATGCTCAGACGTGAGTCCCAGGCTCTCCACACCACTGGAGTCAAGCTATCCAGGCTGAATGAAGGCTGATAGCCAGAAATCGGTCCTTGGATGCTTGATTCCGGTATGGGAAAGACATGGCTTGGTAGTTCGGACTGGACTGTTCCCATGAGGCACAGGGTCAGAGCTGATTTGCATATAGCCAGTGTCTAACCCAGGGTGGTGTGGAGTGCAAACAAACGATGGATTTAGGCCCAGATCCCTGTACTGGGGTGAATGTATGACATTGTTCTACATTCTGTCCATCAACTGTGTTTTTTGCAATTTTCACCCCGATTGGGCTGGGTATGCTCAGACGTGAGTTCCAGGCTCTCCACACCACTGGAGTCAAGCTATCCAGGCTGAATGAAGGCTGATAGCCAGAAACCGGTCCTTGGATGCTTGATTCCGGTCTGGGAAAGACATGGCTTGGTAGTTCGGACTGGACTGTTCCCATGAGGCACAGGGTCAGAGCTGATTTGCATATAGCCAGTGTCTAACTAAGGGTGGTGTGGAGTGCAAAAAAACGATGGATTTAGGCCCAGATCCTTGTACTGGGGTGAATGTATGACATTGTTCTACATTCTGTCCATCAATTGAGTTTTTTGCAATTTTCACCCCGATTGGGCTGGGTATGCTCAGACGTGAGTCCCAGGCTCTCCACACTACTGGAGTCAAGCTATCCAGGCTGAATGAAGGCTGATAGCCCGAAACCGGTCCTTGGATGCTTGATTCCGGTCTGGGAAAGACATGGCTTGGTAGTTCGGACTGGACTGTTCCCATGAGGCACAGGGTCAGATCTGATTTGCATATAGCCAGTGTCTAACCCAGGGTGGTGTGGAGTGCAAAAAAACGATGGATTTAGGCCCAGATCCTTGTACTGGGGTGAATGTATGACATTGTTCTTCATTCTGTCCATCAACTGTGTTTTTTGCAATTTTCACCCCGATTGGGCTGGGTATACTCAGACGTGAGTCCCAGGCTCTCCACACCACTGGAGTCAAGCTATCCAGGCTGAATGAAGGCTGATAGCCAGAAATCGGTCCTTGGATGCTTGATTCCGGTATGGGAAAGACATGGCTTGGTAGTTCGGACTGGACTGTTCCCATGAGGCACAGGGTCAGAGCTGATTTGCATATAGCCAGTGTCTAACCCAGGGTGGTGTGGAGTGCAAAAAAACGATGGATTTAGGCCCAGATCCTTGTACTGGGGTGAATGTATGACATTGTTCTACATTCTGTCCATCAACTGTGTTTTTTGCAATTTTCACCCCGATTGGGCTGGGTATGCTCAGACGTGAGTCCCAGGCTCTCCACACCACTGGAGTCAAGCTATCCAGGCTGAATGAAGGCTGATAGCCAGAAATCGGTCCTTGGATGCTTGATTCCGGTATGGGAAAGACATGGCTTGGTAGTTCGGACTGGACTGTTCCCATGAGGCACAGGGTCAGAGCTGATTTGCATATAGCCAGTGTCTAACCCAGGGTGGTGTGGAGTGCAAACAAACGATGGATTTAGGCCCATATCCTTGTACTGGGGTGAATCTATGACATTGTTCTACATTCTGTCCATCAACTGTGTTTTTTGCAATTTTCACCCCGATTGGGCTGGGTATGCTCAGACGTGAGTCTCAGGCTCTCCACACCACTGGAGTCAAGCTATCCAGTCTGAATGAAGGCTGATAGCCAGAAACCGGTCCTTGGATGCTTGTTTCCGGTCTGGGAAAGACATGGCTTGGTAGTTCGGACTGGACTGTTCCCATGAGGCACAGGGTCAGAGCTGATTTGCATATAGCCAGTGTCTAACCCAGGGTGGTGTGGAGTGCAAAAAAACGATGGATTTAGGCCCAGATCCTTGTACTGGGGTGAATGTATGACATTGTTCTACATTCTGTCCATCAACTGTGTTTTTTGCAATTTTCACCCCGATTGGGCTGGGTATGCTCAGACGTGAGTCCCAGGCTCTCCACACCACTGGAGTCAAGCTATCCAGGCTGAATGAAGGCTGATAGCCAGAAACCGGTCCTTGGATGCTTGATTCCGTTCTGGGAAAGACATGGCTTGGTAGTTCGGACTGGACTGTTCCCATGAGGCACAGGGTCAGAGCTGATTTGCATATAGCCAGTGTCTAACCCAGGGTGGTGTGGAGTGCAAAAGAACGATGGATTTAGGCCCAGATCCTTGTACTGGGGTGAATGTATGACATTGTTCTACATTCTGTCCATCAACTGTGTTTTTTGCAATTTTCACCCCGATTGGGCTGGGTATGCTCAGACGTGAGTCCCAGGCTCTCCACACCACTGGAGTCAAGCTATCCAGGCTGAATGAAGGCTGATAGCAAGAAACCGGTCCTTGGATGCTTGATTCCGGTCTGGGAAAGACATGGCTTGGTAGTTCGGACTGGACTGTTCCCATGAGGCACAGGGTCAGAGCTGATTTGCATATAGCCAGTGTCTAACCCAGGGTGGTGTGGAGTGCAAAAAAACTATGGATTTAGGCCCAGATCCTTGTACTGGGGTGAATGTATGACATTGTTCTACATTCTGTCCATCAACTGTGTTTTTTGCAATTTTCACCCCGATTGGGCTGTGTATGCTCAGACGTGAGTCCCAGGCTCTCCACACCACTGGAGTCAAGCTATCCAGGCTGAATGAAGGCTGATAGCCAGAAACCGGTCCTTGGATGCTTGATTCCGGTCTGGGAAAGACATGGCTTGGTAGTTCGGACTGGACTGTTCCCATGAGGCACAGGGTCAGAGCTGATTTGCATATAGCCAGTGTCTAACCCAGGGTGGTGTGGAGTGCAAAAAAACGATGGATTTAGGCCCAGATCCTTGTACTGGGGTGAATGTATGACATTGGTCTACATTCTGTCCATCAACTGTGTTTTTTGCAATTTTCACCCCGATTGGGCTGGGTATGCTCAGACGTGAGTCCCAGGCTCTCCACACCACTGGAGTCAAGCTATCCAGGCTGAATGAAGGCTGATAGCCAGAAACCGGTCCTTGGATGCTAGATTCCGGTCTGGGAAAGACATGGCTTGGTAGTTCGGACTGGACTGTTCCCATGAGGCACAGGGTCAGAGCTGATTTGCATATAGCCAGTGTCTAACCCAGGGTGGTGTGGAGTGTAAAAAAACGATGGATTTAGGCCCAGATCCTTGTACTGGGGTGAATGTATGACATTGTTCTACATTCTGTCCATCAACTGTGTTTTTTGCAATTTTCACCCCGATTTGGCTGGGTATGCTCAGACGTGAGTCCCAGGCTCTCCACACCACTGGAGTCAAGCTATCCAGGCTGAATGAAGGCCGATAGCCAGAAACCGGTCCTTGGATGCTTGATTCCGGTCTGGTAAAGACATGGCTTGGTAGTTCGAACTGGACTGTTCCCATGAGGCACAGGGTCAGAGCTGATTTGCATATAGCCAGTGTCTAACCCAGGGTGGTGTGGAGTGCAAAAAAACGATGGATTTAGGCCCAGATCCTTGTACTGGGGTGAATGTATGACATTGTTCTACATTCTGTCCATCAACTGTGTTTTTTGCAATTTTCACCCCGATTGGGCTGGGTATGCTCAGACGTGAGTCCCAGGCTCTCCACACCACTGGAGTCAAGCTATCCAGGCTGAATGAAGGCTGATAGCCAGAAACCGGTCCTTGGATGCTTGATTCCGGTCTGCGAAAGACATGGCTTGGTAGTTCGGACTGGACTGTTCCCATGAGGCACAGGGTCAGAGCTGATTTGCATATAGCCAGTGTCTAACCCAGGGTGGTGTGGAGTGCAAAAAAATGATGGATCTAGGCCCAGATCCTTGTACTGGGGTGAATGTATGACATTGTTCTACATTCTGTCCATCAACTGTGTTTTTTGCAATTTTCACCCCGATTGGGCTGGGTATGCTCAGACGTCAGTCCCAGGCTCTCCACACCACTGGAGTCAAGCTATCCAGTCTGAATGAAGGCTGATAGCCAGAAACCGGTCCTTGGATGCTTGATTCCGGTCTGGGAAAGACATGGCTTGGTAGTTCGGACTGGACTGTTCCCATGAGGCACAGGGTCAGAGCTGATTTGCATATAGCCAGTGTCTAACCCAGGGTGGTGTGGAGTGCAAAAAAACGATGGATTTAGGCCCAGATCCTTGTACTGGGGTGAATGTATGACATTGTTCTACACTCTGTCCATCAACTGTGTTTTTTGCAATTTTCACCCCGATTGGGCTGGGTATGCTCAGACGTGAGTCCCAGGCTCTCCACACCACTGGAGTCAAGCTATCCAGGCTAAATGAAGGCTGATAGCCAGAAACCGGTCCTTGGATGCTTGATTCCGTTCTGGGAAAGACATGGCTTGGTAGTTCGGACTGGACTGTTCCCATGAGGCACAGGGTCAGAGCTGATTTGCATATAGCCAGTGTCTAACCCAGGGTGGTGTGGAGTGCAAAAGAACGATGGATTTAGGCCCAGATCCTTGTACTGGGGTGAATGTATGACATTGTTCTACATTCTGTCCATCAACTGTGTTTTTTGCAATTTTCACCCCGATTGGGCTGGGTATGCTCAGACGTGAGTCCCAGGCTCTCCACACCACTGGAGTCAAGCTATCCAGTCTGAATGAAGGCTGATAGCCAGAAACCGGTCCTTGGATGCTTGATTCCGGTCTGAGAAAGACATGGCTTGGTAGTTCGGACTGGACTGTTCCCATGAGGCACAGGGTCAGAGCTGATTTGCATATAGCCAGTGTCTAACCCAGGGTGGTGTGGAGTGCAAAAAAACGATGGATTTAGGCCCAGATCCTTGTACTGGGGTGAATGTATGACATTGTTCTACATTCTGTCCATCAACTGTGTTTTTTGCAATTTTCACCCCGATTGGGCTGGGTATGCTCAGACGTGAGTCCCAGGCTCTCCACACCACTGGAGTCAAGCTATCCAGGCTGAATGAAGGCTGATAGCCAGAAACCGGTCCTTGGATGCTTGATTCCGGTCTGGGAAAGACATGGCTTGGTAGTTCGGACTGGACTGTTCCCATGAGGCACAGGGTCAGAGCTGATTTGCATATAGCCAGTGTCTAACCCAGGGTGGTGTGGAGTGCAAAAGAACGATGGATTTAGGCCCAGATCATTGTACTGGGGTGAATGTATGACATTGTTCTACATTCTGTCCATCAACTGTGTTTTTTGCAATTTTCACCCCGATTGGGCTGGGTATGCTCAGACGTGAGTCCCAGGCTCTCCACACCACTGGAGTCAAGCTATCCAGGCTGAATGAAGGCTGATAGCCAGAAACCGGTCCTTGGATGCTTGATTCCGGTCTGGGAAAGACATGGCTTGGTAGTTCGGACTGGACTGTTCCCATGAGGCACAGGGTCAGAGCTGATTTGCCTATAGCCAGTGTCTAACCCAGGGTGGTGTGGAGTGCAAAAAAACGATGGATTTAGGCCCAGATCCTTGTACTGGGGTGAATGTATGACATTGTTCTACATTCTGTCCATCAACTGTGTTTTTTGCAATTTTCACCCCGATTTGGCTGGGTATGCTCAGACGTGAGTCCCAGGCTCTCCACACCACTGGAGTCAAGCTATCCAGGCTGAATGAAGGCTGATAGCCAGAAACCGGTCCTTGGATGCTTGATTCCGGTCTGGTAAAGACATGGCTTGGTAGTTCGGACTGGACTGTTCCCATGAGGCACAGGGTCAGAGCTGATTTGCATATAGCCAGTGTCTAACCCAGGGTGGTGTGGAGTGCAAAAAAATGATGGATTTAGGCCCAGATCCTTGTACTGGGGTGAATGTATGACATTGTTCTACATTCTGTCCATCAACTGTGTTTTTTGCAATTTTCACCCCGATTGGGCTGGGTATACTCAGACGTGAGTCCCAGGCTCTCCACACACTGGAGTCAAGCTATCCAGGCTGAATGAAGGCTGATAGCCAGAAACCGGTCCTTGGATGCTTGATTCCGGTCTGCGAAAGACATGGCTTGGTAGTTCGGACTGGACTGTTCCCATGAGGCACAGGGTCAGAGCTGATTTGCCTATAGCCAGTGTCTAACCCAGGGTGGTGTGGAGTGCAAAAAAACGATGGATTTAGGCCCAGATCCTTGTACTGGGGTGAATGTATGACATTGTTCTACATTCTGTCCATCAACTGTGTTTTTTGCAATTTTCACCCCGATTTGGCTGGGTATGCTCAGACGTGAGTCCCAGGCTCTCCACACCACTGGAGTCAAGCTATCCAGGCTGAATGAAGGCTGATAGCCAGAAACCGGTCCTTGGATGCTTGATTCCGGTCTGGTAAAGACATGGCTTGGTAGTTCGGACTGGACTGTTCCCATGAGGCACAGGGTCAGAGCTGATTTGCATATAGCCAGTGTCTAACCCAGGGTGGTGTGGAGTGCAAAAAAACGATGGATTTAGGCCCAGATCCTTGTACTGGGGTGAATGTATGACATTGTTCTACATTCTGTCCATCAACTGTGTTTTTTGCAATTTTCACCCCGATTGGGCTGGGTATGCTCAGACGTGAGTCCCAGGCTCTCCACACCACTGGAGTCAAGCTATCCAGGCTGAATGAAGGCTGATAGCCAGAAACCGGTCCTTGGATGCTTGATTCCGGTCTGCGAAAGACATGGCTTGGTAGTTCGGACTGGACTGTTCCCATGAGGCACAGGGTCAGAGCTGATTTGCATATAGCCAGTGTCTAACCCAGGGTGGTGTGGAGTGCAAAAAAAGGATGGATCTAGGCCCAGATCCTTGTACTGGGGTGAATGTATGACATTGTTCTACATTCTGTCCATCAACTGTGTTTTTTGCAATTTTCACCCCGATTGGGCTGGGTATGCTCAGACGTGAGTCCCAGGCTCTCCACACCACTGGAGTCAAGCTATCCAGTCTGAATGAAGGCTGATAGCCAGAAACCGGTCCTTGGATGCTTGATTCCGGTCTGGGAAAGACATGGCTTGGTAGTTCGGACTGGACTGTTCCCATGAGGCACAGGGTCAGAGCTGATTTGCATATAGCCAGTGTCTAACCCAGGGTGGTGTGGAGTGCAAAAAAACGATGGATTTAGGCCCAGATCCTTGTACTGGGGTGAATGTATGACATTGTTCTACATTCTGTCCATCAACTGTGTTTTTTGCAATTTTCACCCCGATTGGGCTGGGTATGCTCAGACGTGAGTCCCAGGCTCTCCACACCACTGGAGTCAAGCTATCCAGGCTGAATGAAGGCTGATAGCCAGAAACCGGTCCTTGGATGCTTGATTCCGGTCTGGGAAAGACATGGCTTGGTAGTTCGGACTGGACTGTTCCCATGAGGCACAGGGTCAGAGCTGATTTGCATATAGCCAGTGTCTAACCCAGGGTGGTGTGGAGTGCAAAAGAACGATGGATTTAGGCCCAGATCCTTGTACTGGGGTGAATGTATGACATTGTTCTACATTCTGTCCATCAACTGTGTTTTTTGCAATTTTCACCCCGAGTGGGCTGGGTATGCTCAGACGTGAGTCCCAGGCTCTCCACACCACTGGAGTCAAGCTATCCAGGCTGAATGAAGGCTGATAGCCAGAAATCGGTCCTTGGATGCTTGATTCCGGTATGGGAAAGACATGGCTTGGTAGTTCGGACTGGACTGTTCCCATGAGGCACAGGGTCAGAGCTGATTTGCATATAGCCAGTGTCTAACCCAGGGTGGTGTGGAGTGCAAAAAAACGATGGATTTAGGCCCAGATCCTTGTACTGGGGTGAATGTATGACATTGTTCTACATTCTGTCCATCAACTGTGTTTTTTGCAATTTTCACCCCGATTGGGCTGGGTATGCTCAGACGTGAGTCCCAGGCTCTCCACACCACTGGAGTCAAGCTATCCAGGCTGAATGAAGGCTGATAGCCAGAAACCGGTCCTTGGATGCTTGATTCCGGTCTGCGAAAGACATGGCTTGGTAGTTCGGACTGGACTGTTCCCATGAGGCACAGGGTCAGAGCTGATTTGCATATAGCCAGTGTCTAACCCAGGGTGGTGTGGAGTGCAAAAAAAGGATGGATCTAGGCCCAGATCCTTGTACTGGGGTGAATGTATGACATTGTTCTACATTCTGTCCATCAACTGTGTTTTTTGCAATTTTCACCCCGATTGGGCTGGGTATGCTCAGACGTGAGTCCCAGGCTCTCCACACCACTGGAGTCAAGCTATCCAGTCTGAATGAAGGCTGATAGCCAGAAACCGGTCCTTGGATGCTTGATTCCGGTCTGGGAAAGACATGGCTTGGTAGTTCGGACTGGACTGTTCCCATGAGGCACAGGGTCAGAGCTGATTTGCATATAGCCAGTGTCTAACCCAGGGTGGTGTGGAGTGCAAAAAAACGATGGATTTAGGCCCAGATCCTTGTACTGGGGTGAATGTATGACATTGTTCTACATTCTGTCCATCAACTGTGTTTTTTGCAATTTTCACCCCGATTGGGCTGGGTATGCTCAGACGTGAGTCCCAGGCTCTCCACACCACTGGAGTCAAGCTATCCAGGCTGAATGAAGGCTGATAGCCAGAAACCGGTCCTTGGATGCTTGATTCCGGTCTGGGAAAGACATGGCTTGGTAGTTCGGACTGGACTGTTCCCATGAGGCACAGGGTCAGAGCTGATTTGCATATAGCCAGTGTCTAACCCAGGGTGGTGTGGAGTGCAAAAGAACGATGGATTTAGGCCCAGATCCTTGTACTGGGGTGAATGTATGACATTGTTCTACATTCTGTCCATAAACTGTGTTTTTTGCAATTTTCACCCCGAGTGGGCTGGGTATGCTCAGACGTGAGTCCCAGGCTCTCCACACCACTGGAGTCAAGCTATCCAGGCTGAATGAAGGCTGATAGCCAGAAATCGGTCCTTGGATGCTTGATTCCGGTATGGGAAAGACATGGCTTGGTAGTTCGGACTGGACTGTTCCCATGAGGCACAGGGTCAGAGCTGATTTGCATATAGCCAGTGTCTAACCCAGGGTGGTGTGGAGTGCAAAAAAACGATGGATTTAGGCCCAGATCCTTGTACTGGGGTGAATGTGTGACATTGTTCTACATTCTGTCCATCAACTGTGTTTTTTGCAATTTTCACCCCGATTGGGCTGGGTATGCTCAGACGTGAGTCCCAGGCTCTCCACACCACTGGAGTCAAGCTATCCAGGCTGAATGAAGGCTGATAGCCAGAAATCGGTCCTTGGATGCTTGATTCCGGTATGGGAAAGACATGGCTTGGTAGTTCGGACTGGACTGTTCCCATGAGGCACAGGGTCAGAGCTGATTTGCATATAGCCAGTGTCTAACCCAGGGTGGTGTGGAGTGCAAACAAACGATGGATTTAGGCCCAGATCCTTGTACTGGGGTGAATGTATGACATTGTTCTACATTCTGTCCATCAACTGTGTTTTTTGCAATTTTCACCCCGATTGGGCTGGGTATGCTCAGACGTGAGTTCCAGGCTCTCCACACCACTGGAGTCAAGCTATCCAGGCTGAATGAAGGCTGATATCCAGAAACCGGTCCTTGGATGCTTGATTCCGGTCTGGGAAAGACATGGCTTGGTAGTTCGGACTGGACTGTTCCCATGAGGCACAGGGTCAGAGCTGATTTGCATATAGCCAGTGTCTAACTAAGGGTGGTGTGGAGTGCAAAAAAACGATGGATTTAGGCCCAGATCCTTGTACTGGGGTGAATGTATGACATTGTTCTACATTCTGTCCATCAATTGAGTTTTTTGCAATTTTCACCCCGATTGGGCTGGGTATGCTCAGACGTGAGTCCCAGGCTCTCCACACTACTGGAGTCAAGCTATCCAGGCTGAATGAAGGCTGATAGCCCGAAACCGGTCCTTGGATGCTTGATTCCGGTCTGGGAAAGACATGGCTTGGTAGTTCGGACTGGACTGTTCCCATGAGGCACAGGGTCAGATCTGATTTGCATATAGCCAGTGTCTAACCCAGGGTGGTGTGGAGTGCAAAAAAACGATGGATTTAGGCCCAGATCCTTGTACTGGGGTGAATGTATGACATTGTTCTTCATTCTGTCCATCAACTGTGTTTTTTGCAATTTTCACCCCGATTGGGCTGGGTATACTCAGACGTGAGTCCCAGGCTCTCCACACCACTGGAGTCAAGCTATCCAGGCTGAATGAAGGCTGATAGCCAGAAATCGGTCCTTGGATGCTTGATTCCGGTATGGGAAAGACATGGCTTGGTAGTTCGGACTGGACTGTTCCCATGAGGCACAGGGTCAGAGCTGATTTGCATATAGCCAGTGTCTAACCCAGGGTGGTGTGGAGTGCAAACAAACGATGGATTTAGGCCCAGATCCTTGTACTGGGGTGAATCTATGACATTGTTCTACATTCTGTCCATCAACTGTGTTTTTTGCAATTTTCACCCCGATTGGGCTGGGTATGCTCAGACGTGAGTCTCAGGCTCTCCACACCACTGGAGTCAAGCTATCCAGTCTGAATGAAGGCTGATAGCCAGAAACCGGTCCTTGGATGCTTGTTTCCGGTCTGGGAAAGACATGGCTTGGTAGTTCGGACTGGACTGTTCCCATGAGGCACAGGGTCAGAGCTGATTTGCATATAGCCAGTGTCTAACCCAGGGTGGTGTGGAGTTCAAAAAAACGATGGATTTAGGCCCAGATCCTTGTACTGGGGTGAATGTATGACATTGTTCTACATTCTGTCCATCAACTGTGTTTTTTGCAATTTTCACCCCGATTGGGCTGGGTATGCTCAGACGTGAGTCCCAGGCTCTCCACACCACTGGAGTCAAGCTATCCAGGCTGAATGAAGGCTGATAGCCAGAAACCGGTCCTTGGATGCTTGATTCCGTTCTGGGAAAGACATGGCTTGGTAGTTCGGACTGGACTGTTCCCATGAGGCACAGGGTCAGAGCTGATTTGCATATAGCCAGTGTCTAACCCAGGGTGGTGTGGAGTGCAAAAGAACGATGGATTTAGGCCCAGATCCTTGTACTGGGGTGAATGTATGACATTGTTCTACATTCTGTCCATCAACTGTGTTTTTTGCAATTTTCACCCCGATTGGGCTGGGTATGCTCAGACGTGAGTCCCAGGCTCTCCACACCACTGGAGTCAAGCTATCCAGGCTGAATGAAGGCTGATAGCAAGAAACCGGTCCTTGGATGCTTGATTCCGGTCTGGGAAAGACATGGCTTGGTAGTTCGGACTGGACTGTTCCCATGAGGCACAGGGTCAGAGCTGATTTGCATATAGCCAGTGTCTAACCCAGGGTGGTGTGGAGTGCAAAAAAACTATGGATTTAGGCCCAGATCCTTGTACTGGGGTGAATGTATGACATTGTTCTACATTCTGTCCATCAACTGTGTTTTTTGCAATTTTCACCCCGATTGGGCTGTGTATGCTCAGACGTGAGTCCCAGGCTCTCCACACCACTGGAGTCAAGCTATCCAGGCTGAATGAAGGCTGATAGCCAGAAACCGGTCCTTGGATGCTTGATTCCGGTCTGGGAAAGACATGGCTTGGTAGTTCGGACTGGACTGTTCCCATGAGGCACAGGGTCAGAGCTGATTTGCATATAGCCAGTGTCTAACCCAGGGTGGTGTGGAGTGCAAAAAAACGATGGATTTAGGCCCAGATCCTTGTACTGGGGTGAATGTATGACATTGGTCTACATTCTGTCCATCAACTGTGTTTTTTGCAATTTTCACCCCGATTGGGCTGGGTATGCTCAGACGTGAGTCCCAGGCTCTCCACACCACTGGAGTCAAGCTATCCAGGCTGAATGAAGGCTGATAGCCAGAAACCGGTCCTTGGATGCTAGATTCCGGTCTGGGAAAGACATGGCTTGGTAGTTCGGACTGGACTGTTCCCATGAGGCACAGGGTCAGAGCTGATTTGCATATAGCCAATGTCTAACCCAGGGTGGTGTGGAGTGTAAAAAAACGATGGATTTAGGCCCAGATCCTTGTACTGGGGTGAATGTATGACATTGTTCTACATTCTGTCCATCAACTGTGTTTTTTGCAATTTTCACCCCGATTTGGCTGGGTATGCTCAGACGTGAGTCCCAGGCTCTCCACACCACTGGAGTCAAGCTATCCAGGCTGAATGAAGGCCGATAGCCAGAAACCGGTCCTTGGATGCTTGATTCCGGTCTGGTAAAGACATGGCTTGGTAGTTCGAACTGGACTGTTCCCATGAGGCACAGGGTCAGAGCTGATTTGCATATAGCCAGTGTCTAACCCAGGGTGGAGTGGAGTGCAAAAAAACGATGGATTTAGGCCCAGATCCTTGTACTGGGGTGAATGTATGACATTGTTCTACATTCTGTCCATCAACTGTGTTTTTTGCAATTTTCACCCCGATTGGGCTGGGTATGCTCAGACGTGAGTCCCAGGCTCTCCACACCACTGGAGTCAAGCTATCCAGGCTGAATGAAGGCTGATAGCCAGAAACCGGTCCTTGGATGCTTGATTCCGGTCTGCGAAAGACATGGCTTGGTAGTTCGGACTGGACTGTTCCCATGAGGCACAGGGTCAGAGCTGATTTGCATATAGCCAGTGTCTAACCCAGGGTGGTGTGGAGTGCAAAAAAATGATGGATCTAGGCCCAGATCCTTGTACTGGGGTGAATGTATGACATTGTTCTACATTCTGTCCATCAACTGTGTTTTTTGCAATTTTCACCCCGATTGGGCTGGGTATGCTCAGACGTGAGTCCCAGGCTCTCCACACCACTGGAGTCAAGCTATCCAGTCTGAATGAAGGCTGATAGCCAGAAACCGGTCCTTGGATGCTTGATTCCGGTCTGGGAAAGACATGGCTTGGTAGTTCGGACTGGACTGTTCCCATGAGGCACAGGGTCAGAGCTGATTTGCATATAGCCAGTGTCTAACCCAGGGTGGTGTGGAGTGCAAAAAAACGATGGATTTAGACCCAGATCCTTGTACTGGGGTGAATGTATGACATTGTTCTACACTCTGTCCATCAACTGTGTTTTTTGCAATTTTCACCCCGATCGGGCTGGGTATGCTCAGACGTGAGTCCCAGGCTCTCCACACCACTGGAGTCAAGCTATCCAGGCTGAATGAAGGCTGATAGCCAGAAACCGGTCCTTGGATGCTTGATTCCGGTCTGGGAAAGACATGGCTTGGTAGTTCGGACTGGACTGTTCCCATGAGGCACAGGGTCAGAGCTGATTTGCATATAGCCAGTGTCTAACCCAGGGTGGTGTGGAGTGCAAAAAAACGATGGATTTAGGCCCAGATCCTTGTACTGGGGTGAATGTATGACATTGGTCTACATTCTGTCCATCAACTGTGTTTTTTGCAATTTTCACCCCGATTGGGCTGGGTATGCTCAGACGTGAGTCCCAGGCTCTCCACACCACTGGAGTCAAGCTATCCAGGCTGAATGAAGGCTGATAGCCAGAAACCGGTCCTTGGATGCTTGATTCCGGTCTGGGAAAGACATGGCTTGGTAGTTCGGACTGGACTGTTCCCATGAGGCACAGGGTCAGAGCTGATTTGCCTATAGCCAGTGTCTAACCCAGGGTGGTGTGGAGTGCAAAAAAACGATGGATTTAGGCCCAGATCCTTGTACTGGGGTGAATGTATGACATTGTTCTACATTCTGTCCATCAACTGTGTTTTTTGCAATTTTCACCCCGATTTGGCTGGGTATGCTCAGACGTGAGTCCCAGGCTCTCCACACCACTGGAGTCAAGCTATCCAGGCTGAATGAAGGCTGATAGCCAGAAACCGGTCCTTGGATGCTTGATTCCGGTCTGGTAAAGACATGGCTTGGTAGTTCGGACTGGACTGTTCCCATGAGGCACAGGGTCAGAGCTGATTTGCATATAGCCAGTGTCTAACCCAGGGTGGTGTGGAGTGCAAAAAAATGATGGATTTAGGCCCAGATCCTTGTACTGGGGTGAATGTATGACATTGTTCTACATTCTGTCCATCAACTGTGTTTTTTGCAATTTTCACCCCGATTGGACTGGGTATACTCAGACGTGAGTCCCAGGCTCTCCACACACTGGAGTCAAGCTATCCAGGCTGAATGAAGGCTGATAGCCAGAAACCGGTCCTTGGATGCTTCATTTCGGTCTGCGAAAGACATGGCGTGGTAGCTCGGACTGGACTGTTCCCATGAGGCACAGGGTCAGAGCTGATTTGCATATAGCCAGTGTCTAACCCAGGGTGGTGTGGAGTGCAAAAAAATGATGGATCTAGGCCCAGATCCTTGTACTGGGGTGAATCTATGACATTGTTCTACATTCTGTCCATCAACTGTGTTTTTTGCAATTTTCACCCCGATTGGAATGGGTATGCTCAGACGTGAGTCTCAGGCTCTCCACACCACTGGAGTCAAGCTATCCAGTCTGAATGAAGGCTGATAGCCAGAAACCGGTCCTTGGATGCTTGTTTCCGGTCTGGGAAAGACATGGCTTGGTAGTTCGGACTGGACTGTTCCCATGAGGCACAGGGTCAGAGCTGATTTGCATATAGCCAGTGTCTAACCCAGGGTGGTGAGGAGTGCAAAAAAACGATGGATTTAGGCCCAGATCCTTGTACTGGGGTGAATGTATGACATTGTTCTACATTCTGTCCATCAACTGTGTTTTTTGCAATTTTCACCCCGATTGGGCTGGGTATGCTCAGACGTGAGTCCCAGGCTCTCCACACCACTGGAGTCAAGCTATCCAGGCTGAATGAAGGCTGATAGCCAGAAACCGGTCCTTGGATGCTTGATTCCGTTCTGGGAAAGACATGGCTTGGTAGTTCGGACTGGACTGTTCCCATGAGGCACAGGGTCAGAGCTGATTTGCATATAGCCAGTGTCTAACCCAGGGTGGTGTGGAGTGCAAAAGAACGATGGATTTAGGCCCAGATCCTTGTACTGGGGTGAATGTATGACATTGTTCTACATTCTGTCCATCAACTGTGTTTTTTGCAATTTTCACCCCGATTGGGCTGGGTATGCTCAGACGTGAGTCCCAGGCTCTCCACACCACTGGAGTCAAGCTATCCAGTCTGAATGAAGGCTGATAGCCAGAAACCGGTCCTTGGATGCTTGATTCCGGTCTGGGAAAGACATGGCTTGGTAGTTCGGACTGGACTGTTCCCATGAGGCACAGGGTCAGAGCTGATTTGCATATAGCCAGTGTCTAACCCAGGGTGGTGTGGAGTGCAAAAAAACGATGGATTTAGGCCCAGATCCTTGTACTGGGGTGAATGTATGACATTGTTCTACATTCTGTCCATCAACTGTATTTTTTGCAATTTTCACCCCGATTGGGCTGGGTATGCTCAGACGTGAGTCCCAGGCTCTCCACACCACTGGAGTCAAGCTATCCAGGCTGAATGAAGGCTGATAGCCAGAAACCGGTCCTTGGATGCTTGATTCCGGTCTGGGAAAGACATGGCTTGGTAGTTCGGACTGGACTGTTCCCATGAGGCACAGGGTCAGAGCTGATTTGCATATAGCCAGTGTCTAACCCAGGGTGGTGTGGAGTGCAAAAGAACGATGGATTTAGGCCCAGATCATTGTACTGGGGTGAATGTATGACATTGTTCTACATTCTGTCCATCAACTGTGTTTTTTGCAATTTTCACCCCGATTGGGCTGGGTATGCTCAGACGTGAGTCCCAGGCTCTCCACACCACTGGAGTCAAGCTATCCAGGCTGAATGAAGGCTGATAGCCAGAAACCGGTCCTTGGATGCTTGATTCCGGTCTGGGAAAGACATGGCTTGGTAGTTCGGACTGGACTGTTCCCATGAGGCACAGGGTCAGAGCTGATTTGCCTATAGCCAGTGTCTAACCCAGGGTGGTGTGGAGTGCAAAAATACGATGGATTTAGGCCCAGATCCTTGTACTGGGGTGAATGTATGACATTGTTCTACATTCTGTCCATCAACTGTGTTTTTTGCAATTTTCACCCCGATTTGGCTGGGTATGCTCAGACGTGAGTCCCAGGCTCTCCACACCACTGGAGTCAAGCTATCCAGGCTGAATGAAGGCTGATAGCCAGAAACCGGTCCTTGGATGCTTGATTCCGGTCTGGTAAAGACATGGCTTGGTAGTTCGGACTGGACTGTTCCCATGAGGCACAGGGTCAGAGCTGATTTGCATATAGCCAGTGTCTAACCCAGGGTGGTGTGGAGTGCAAAAAAATGATGGATTTAGGCCCAGATCCTTGTACTGGGGTGAATGTATGACATTGTTCTACATTCTGTCCATCAACTGTGTTTTTTGCAATTTTCACCCCGATTGGGCTGGGTATACTCAGACGTGAGTCCCAGGCTCTCCACACACTGGAGTCAAGCTATCCAGGCTGAATGAAGGCTGATAGCCAGAAACCGGTCCTTGGATGCTTGATTCCGGTCTGCGAAAGACATGGCTTGGTAGTTCGGACTGGACTGTTCCCATGAGGCACAGGGTCAGAGCTGATTTGCATATAGCCAGTGTCTAACCCAGGGTGGTGTGGAGTGCAAATAAATGATGGATCTAGGCCCAGATCCTTGTACTGGGGTGAATCTATGACATTGTTCTACATTCTGTCCATCAACTGTGTTTTTTGCAATTTTCACCCCGATTGGGCTGGGTATGCTCAGACGTGAGTCTCAGGCTCTCCACACCACTGGAGTCAAGCTATCCAGTCTGAATGAAGGCTGATAGCCAGAAACCGGTCCTTGGATGCTTGTTTCCGGTCTGGGAAAGACATGGCTTGGTAGTTCGGACTGGACTGTTCCCATGAGGCACAGGGTCAGAGCTGATTTGCATATAGCCAGTGTCTAACCCAGGGTGGTGAGGAGTGCAAAAAAACGATGGATTTAGGCCCAGATCCTTGTACTGGGGTGAATGTATGACATTGTTCTACATTCTGTCCATCAACTGTGTTTTTTGCAATTTTCACCCCGATTGGGCTGGGTATGCTCAGACGTGAGTCCCAGGCTCTCCACACCACTGGAGTCAAGCTATCCAGGCTGAATGAAGGCTGATAGCCAGAAACCGGTCCTTGGATGCTAGATTCCGTTCTGGGAAAGACATGGCTTGGTAGTTCGGACTGGACTGTTCCCATGAGGCACAGGGTCAGAGCTGATTTGCATATAGCCAGTGTCTAACCCAGGGTGGTGTGGAGTGCAAAAGAACGATGGATTTAGGCCCAGATCCTTGTACTGGGGTGAATGTATGACATTGTTCTACATTCTGTCCATCAACTGTGTTTTTTGCAATTTTCACCCCGATTGGGCTGGGTATGCTCAGACGTGAGTCCCAGGCTCTCCGCACCACTGGAGTCAAGCTATCCAGGCTGAATGAAGGCTGATAGCAAGAAACCGGTCCTTGGATGCTTGATTCCGGTCTGGGAAAGACATGGCTTGGTAGTTCGGACTGGACTGTTCCCATGAGGCACAGGGTCAGAGCTGATTTGCATATAGCCAGTGTCTAACCCAGGGTGGTGTGGAGTGCAAAAAAACTATGGATTTAGGCCCAGATCCTTGTACTGGGGTGAATGTATGACATTGTTCTACATTCTGTCCATCAACTGTGTTTTTTGCAATTTTCACCCCGATTGGGCTGTGTATGCTCAGACGTGAGTCCCAGGCTCTCCACACCACTGGAGTCAAGCTATCCAGGCTGAATGAAGGCTGATAGCCAGAAACCGGTCCTTGGATGCTTGATTCCGGTCTGGGAAAGACATGGCTTGGTAGTTCGGACTGGACTGTTCCCATGAGGCACAGGGTCAGAGCTGATTTGCATATAGCCAGTGTCTAACCCAGGGTGGTGTGGAGTGCAAAAAAACGATGGATTTAGGCCCAGATCCTTGTACTGGGGTGAATGTATGACATTGGTCTACATTCTGTCCATCAACTGTGTTTTTTGCAATTTTCACCCCGATTGGGCTGGGTATGCTCAGACGTGAGTCCCAGGCTCTCCACACCACTGGAGTCAAGCTATCCAGGCTGAATGAAGGCTGATAGCCAGAAACCGGTCCTTGGATGCTAGATTCCGGTCTGGGAAAGACATGGCTTGGTAGTTCGGACTGGACTGTTCCCATGAGGCACAGGGTCAGAGCTGATTTGCCTATAGCCAGTGTCTAACCCAGGGTGGTGTGGAGTGCAAAAAAACGATGGATTTAGGCCCAGATCCTTGTACTGGGGTGAATGTATGACATTGTTCTACATTCTGTCCATCAACTGTGTTTTTTGCAATTTTCACCCCGATTTGGCTGGGTATGCTCAGACGTGAGTCCCAGGCTCTCCACACCACTGGAGTCAAGCTATCCAGGCTGAATGAAGGCTGATAGCCAGAAACCGGTCCTTGGATGCTTGATTCCGGTCTGGTAAAGACATGGCTTGGTAGTTCGGACTGGACTGTTCCCATGAGGCACAGGGTCAGAGCTGATTTGCATATAGCCAGTGTCTAACCCAGGGTGGTGTGGAGTGCAAAAAAACGATGGATTTAGGCCCAGATCCTTGTACTGGGGTGAATGTATGACATTGTTCTACATTCTGTCCATCAACTGTGTTTTTTGCAATTTTCACCCCGATTGGGCTGGGTATGCTCAGACGTGAGTCCCAGGCTCTCCACACCACTGGAGTCAAGCTATCCAGGCTGAATGAAGGCTGATAGCCAGAAACCGGTCCTTGGATGCTTGATTCCGGTCTGCGAAAGACATGGCTTGGTAGTTCGGACTGGACTGTTCCCATGAGGCACAGGGTCAGAGCTGATTTGCATATAGCCAGTGTCTAACCCAGGGTGGTGTGGAGTGCAAAAAAATGATGGATCTAGGCCCAGATCCTTGTACTGGGGTGAATGTATGACATTGTTCTACATTCTGTCCATCAACTGTGTTTTTTGCAATTTTCACCCCGATTGGGCTGGGTATGCTCAGACGTGAGTCCCAGGCTCTCCACACCACTGGAGTCAAGCTATCCAGTCTGAATGAAGGCTGATAGCCAGAAACCGGTCCTTGGATGCTTGATTCCGGTCTGGGAAAGACATGGCTTGGTAGTTCGGACTGGACTGTTCCCATGAGGCACAGGGTCAGAGCTGATTTGCATATAGCCAGTGTCTAACCCAGGGTGGTGTGGAGTGCAAAAAAACGATGGATTTAGGCCCAGATCCTTGTACTGGGGTGAATGTATGACATTGTTCTACATTCTGTCCATCAACTGTGTTTTTTGCAATTTTCACCCCGATTGGGCTGGGTATGCTCAGACGTGAGTCCCAGGCTCTCCACACCACTGGAGTCAAGCTATCCAGGCTGAATGAAGGCTGATAGCCAGAAACCGGTCCTTGGATGCTTGATTCCGGTCTGGGAAAGACATGGCTTGGTAGTTCGGACTGGACTGTTCCCATGAGGCACAGGGTCAGAGCTGATTTGCATATAGCCAGTGTCTAACCCAGGGTGGTGTGGAGTGCAAAAGAACGATGGATTTAGGCCCAGATCATTGTACTGGGGTGAATGTATGACATTGTTCTACATTCTGTCCATCAACTGTGTTTTTTGCAATTTTCACCCCGATTGGGCTGGGTATGCTCAGACGTGAGTCCCAGGCTCTCCACACCACTGGAGTCAAGCTATCCAGGCTGAATGAAGGCTGATAGCAAGAAACCGGTCCTTGGATGCTTGATTCCGGTCTGGGAAAGACATGGCTTGGTAGTTCGGACTGGACTGTTCCCATGAGGCACAGGGTTAGAGCTGATTTGCATATAGCCAGTGTCTAACCCAGGGTGGTGTGGAGTGCAAAAAAACTATGGATTTAGGCCCAGATCCTTGTACTGGGGTGAATGTATGACATTGTTCTACATTCTGTCCATCAACTGTGTTTTTTGCAATTTTCACCCCGATTGGGCTGTGTATGCTCAGACGTGAGTCCCAGGCTCTCCACACCACTGGAGTCAAGCTATCCAGGCTGAATGAAGGCTGATAGCCAGAAACCGGTCCTTGGATGCTTGATTCCGGTCTGGGAAAGACATGGCTTGGTAGTTCGGACTGGACTGTTCCCATGAGGCACAGGGTCAGAGCTGATTTGCATATAGCCAGTGTCTAACCCAGGGTGGTGTGGAGTGCAAAAAAACGATGGATTTAGGCCCAGATCCTTGTACTGGGGTGAATGTATGACATTGGTCTACATTCTGTCCATCAACTGTGTTTTTGGCAATTTTCACCCCGATTGGGCTGGGTATGCTCAGACGTGAGTCCCAGGCTCTCCACACCACTGGAGTCAATCTATCCAGGCTGAATGAAGGCTGATAGCCAGAAACCGGTCCTTGGATGCTTGATTCCGGTCTGGGAAAGACATGGCTTGGTAGTTCGGACTGGACTGTTCCCATGAGGCACAGGGTCAGAGCTGATTTGCCTATAGCCAGTGTCTAACCCAGGGTGGTGTGGAGTGCAAAAAAACGATGGATTTAGGCCCAGATCCTTGTACTGGGGTGAATGTATGACATTGTTCTACATTCTGTCCATCAACTGTGTTTTTTGCAATTTTCACCCCGATTTGGCTGGGTATGCTCAGACGTGAGTCCCAGGCTCTCCACACCACTGGAGTCAAGCTATCCAGGCTGAATGAAGGCTGATAGCCAGAAACCGGTCCTTGGATGCTTGATTCCGGTCTGGTAAAGACATGGCTTGGTAGTTCGGACTGGACTGTTCCCATGAGGCACAGGGTCAGAGCTGATTTGCATATAGCCAGTGTCTAACCCAGGGTGGTGTGGAGTGCAAAAAAACGATGGATTTAGGCCCAGATCCTTGTACTGGGGTGAATGTATGACATTGTTCTACATTCTGTCCATCAACTGTGTTTTTTGCAATTTTCACCCCGATTGGGCTGGGTATGCTCAGACGTGAGTCCCAGGCTCTCCACACCACTGGAGTCAAGCTATCCAGGCTGAATGAAGGCTGATAGCCAGAAACCGGTCCTTGGATGCTTGATTCCGGTCTGCGAAAGACATGGCTTGGTAGTTCAGACTGGACTGTTCCCATGAGGCACAGGGTCAGAGCTGATTTGCATATAGCCAGTGTCTAACCCAGGGTGGTGTGGAGTGCAAAAAAATGATGGATCTAGGCCCAGATCCTTGTACTGGGGTGAATGTATGACATTGTTCTACATTCTGTCCATCAACTGTGTTTTTTGCAATTTTCACCCCGATTGGGCTGGGTATGCTCAGACGTGAGTCCCAGGCTCTCCACACCACTGGAGTCAAGCTATCCAGTCTGAATGAAGGCTGATAGCCAGAAACCGGTCCTTGGATGCTTGATTCCGGTCTGGGAAAGACATGGCTTGGTAGTTCGGACTGGACTGTTCCCATGAGGCACAGGGTCAGAGCTGATTTGCATATAGCCAGTGTCTAACCCAGGGTGGTGTGGAGTGCAAAAAAACGATGGATTTAGGCCCAGATCCTTGTACTGGGGTGAATGTATGACATTGTTCTACATTCTGTCCATCAACTGTGTTTTTTGCACTTTTCACCCCGATTGGGCTGGGTATGCTCAGACGTGAGTCCCAGGCTCTCCACACCACTGGAGTCAAGCTATCCAGGCTGAATGAAGGCTGATAGCCAGAAACCGGTCCTTGGATGCTTGATTCCGGTCTGGTAAAGACATGGCTTGGTAGTTCGGACTGGACTGTTCCCATGAGGCACAGGGTCAGAGCTGATTTGCATATAGCCAGTGTCTAACCCAGGGTGGTGTGGAGTGCAAAAAAACGATGGATTTAGGCCCAGATCCTTGTACTGGGGTGAATGTATGACATTGTTCTACATTCTGTCCATCAACTGTGTTTTTTGCAATTTTCACCCCGATTGGGCTGGGTATGCTCAGACGTGAGTCCCAGGCTCTCCACACCACTGGAGTCAAGCTATCCAGGCTGAATGAAGGCTGATAGCCAGAAACCGGTCCTTGGATGCTTGATTCCGGTCTGGGAAAGACATGGCTTGGTAGTTCGGACTGGACTGTTCCCATGAGGCACAGGGTCAGAGCTGATTTGCATATAGCCAGTGTCTAACCCAGGGTGGTGTGGAGTGCAAAAAAACGATGGATTTAGGCCCAGATCCTTGTACTGGGGTGAATGTATGACATTGTTCTACATTCTGTCCATCAACTGTGTTTTTTGCAATTTCACCCTGAGTGGGCTGGGGATGCTCAGACGTGAGTCCCAGGCTCTCCAAACCACTGGAGTCAAGCTATCCAGGCTGATGAAGGCTGATAGCCAGAAACCGGTCCTTGGATGCTTGATTCCGGTCTGCGAAAGACATGGCTTGGTAGTTCGGACTGGACTGTTCCCATGAGGCACAGGGTCAGAGCTGATTTGCATATAGCCAGTGTCTAACCCAGGGTGGTGTGGAGTGCAAAAAAATGATGGATCTAGGCCCAGATCCTTGTACTGGGGTGAATGTATGACATTGTTCTACATTCTGTCCATCAACTGTGTTTTTTGCAATTTTCACCCCGATTGGGCTGGGTATGCTCAGACGTGAGTCCCAGGCTCTCCACACCACTGGAGTCAAGCTATCCAGTCTGAATGAAGGCTGATAGCCAGAAACCGGTCCTTGGATGCTTGATTCCGGTCTGGGAAAGACATGGCTTGGTAGTTCGGACTGGACTGTTCCCATGAGGCACAGGGTCAGAGCTGATTTGCATATAGCCAGTGTCTAACCCAGGGTGGTGTGGAGTGCAAAAGAACGATGGATTTAGGGCCAGATCCTTGTACTGGGGTGAATGTATGACATTGTTCTACATTCTGTCCATCAACTGTGTTTTTTGCAATTTTCACCCCGATTGGGCTGGGTATGCTCAGACGTGAGTCCCAGGCTCTCCACACCACTGGAGTCAAGCTATCCAGGCTGAATGAAGGCTGATAGCCAGAAACCGGTCCTTGGATGCTGGATTCCGGTCTGGGAAAGACATGGCTTGGTAGTTCGGACTGGACTGTTCCCATGAGGCACAGGGTCAGAGCTGATTTGCATATAGCCAGTGTCTAACCCAGGGTGGTGTGGAGTGCAAAAAAACGATGGATTTAGGCCCAGATCCTTGTACTGGGGTGAATGTATGACATTGGTCTACATTCTGTCCATCAACTGTGTTTTTTGCAATTTTCACCCCGATTGGGCTGGGTATGCTCAGACGTGAGTCCCAGGCTCTCCACACCACTGGAGTCAAGCTATCCAGGCTGAATGAAGGCTGATTGCCAGAAACCGGTCCTTGGATGCTTGATTCCGGTATGTGAAAGACATGGCTTGGTAGTTCGGACTGGACTGTTCCCATGAGGCACAGGGTCAGAGCTGATTTGCCTATAGCCAGTGTCTAACCCAGGGTGGTGTGGAGTGCAAAAAAACGATGGATTTAGGCCCAGATCCTTGTACTGGGGTGAATGTATGACATTGTTCTACATTCTGTCCATCAACTGTGTTTTTTGCAATTTTCACCCCGATTGGGCTGGGTATACTCAGACGTGAGTCCCAGGCTCTCCACACCACTGGAGTCAAGCTATCCAGGCTGAATGAAGGCTGATAGCCAGAAACCGGTCCTTGGATGCTTGATTCCGGTCTGCGAAAGACATGGCTTGGTAGTTCGGACTGGACTGTTCCCATGAGGCACAGGGTCAGAGCTGATTTGCATATAGCCAGTGTCTAACCCAGGGTGGTGTGGAGTGCAAAAAAACAATGGATTTAGGCCCAGATCCTTGTACTGGGGTGAATGTATGACATTGTTCTACATTCTGTCCATCAACTGTGTTTTTTGCAATTTTCACCCCGATTGGGCTGGGTATGCTCAGACGTGAGTCCCAGGCTCTCCACACCACTGGAGTCAAGCTATCCAGGCTGAATGAAGGCTGATAGCCAGAAACCGGTCCTTGGATGCTTGATTCCGTTCTGGGAAAGACATGGCTTGGTAGTTCGGACTGGACTGTTCCCATGAGGCACAGGGTCAGAGCTGATTTGCATATAGCCAGTGTCTAACCCAGGGTGGTGTGGAGTGCAAAAGAACGATGGATTTAGGCCCAGATCCTTGTACTGGGGTGAATGTATGACATTGTTCTACATTCTGTCCATCAACTGTGTTTTTTGCAATTTTCACCCCGATTGGGCTGGGTATGCTCAGACGTGAGTCCCAGGCTCTCCACACCACTGGAGTCAAGCTATCCAGGCTGAATGAAGGCTGATAGCAAGAAACCGGTCCTTGGATGCTTGATTCCGGTCTGGGAAAGACATGGCTTGGTAGTTCGGACTGGACTGTTCCCATGAGGCACAGGGTCAGAGCTGATTTGCATATAGCCAGTGTCTAACCCAGGGTGGTGTGGAGTGCAAAAAAACTATGGATTTAGGCCCAGATCCTTGTACTGGGGTGAATGTATAACATTGTTCTACATTCTGTCCATCAACTGTGTTTTTTGCAATTTTCACCCCGATTGGGCTGTGTATGCTCAGACGTGAGTCCCAGGCTCTCCACACCACTGGAGTCAAGCTATCCAGGCTGAATGAAGGCTGATAGCCAGAAACCGGTCCTTGGATGCTTGATTCCGGTCTGGGAAAGACATGGCTTGGTAGTTCGGACTGGACTGTTCCCATGAGGCACAGGGTCAGAGCTGATTTGCATATAGCCAGTGTCTAACCCAGGGTGGTGTGGAGTGCAAAAAAACTATGGATTTAGGCCCAGATCCTTGTACTGGGGTGAATGTATGACATTGGTCTACATTCTGTCCATCAACTGTGTTTTTTGCAATTTTCACCCCGATTGGGCTGGGTATGCTCAGACGTGAGTCCCAGGCTCTCCACACCACTGGAGTCAAGCTATCCAGGCTGAATGAAGGCTGATAGCCAGAAACCGGTCCTTGGATGCTAGATTCCGGTCTGGGAAAGACATGGCTTGGTAGTTCGGACTGGACTGTTCCCATGAGGCACAGGGTCAGAGCTGATTTGCCTATAGCCAGTGTCTAACCCAGGGTGGTGTGGAGTGCAAAAAAACGATGGATTTAGGCCCAGATCCTTGTACTGGGGTGAATGTATGACATTGTTCTACATTCTGTCCATCAACTGTGTTTTTTGCAATTTTCACCCCGATTTGGCTGGGTATGCTCAGACGTGAGTCCCAGGCTCTCCACACCACTGGAGTCAAGCTATCCAGGCTGAATGAAGGCTGATAGCCAGAAACCGGTCCTTGGATGCTTGATTCCGGTCTGGTAAAGACATGGCTTGTTAGTTCGGACTGGACTGTTCCCATGAAGCACAGGGTCAGAGCTGATTTGCATATAGCCAGTGTCTAACCCAGGGTGGTGTGGAGTGCAAAAAAACGATGGATTTAGGCCCAGATCCTTGTACTGGGGTGAATGTATGACATTGTTCTACATTCTGTCCATCAACTGTGTTTTTTGCAATTTTCACCCCGATTGGGCTGGGTATGCTCAGACGTGAGTCCCAGGCTCTCCACACCACTGGAGTCAAGCTATCCAGGCTGAATGAAGGCTGATAGCCAGAAACCGGTCCTTGGATGCTTGATTCCGGTCTGCGAAAGACATGGCTTGGTAGTTCGGACTGGACTGTTCCCATGAGGCACAGGGTCAGAGCTGATTTGCATATAGCCAGTGTCTAACCCAGGGTGGTGTGGAGTGCAAAAAAATGATGGATCTAGGCCCAGATCCTTGTACTGGGGTGAATGTATGACATTGTTCTACATTCTGTCCATCAACTGTGTTTTTTGCAATTTTCACCCCGATTGGGCTGGGTATGCTCAGACGTGAGTCCCAGGCTCTCCACACCACTGGAGTCAAGCTATCCAGTCTGAATGAAGGCTGATAGCCAGAAACCGGTCCTTGGATGCTTGATTCCGGTCTGGGAAAGACATGGCTTGGTAGTTCGGACTGGACTGTTCCCATGAGGCACAGGGTCAGAGCTGATTTGCATATAGCCAGTGTCTACCCCAGGGTGGTGTGGAGTGCAAAAAAACGATGGATTTAGGCCCAGATCCTTGTACTGGGGTGAATGTATGACATTGTTCTACATTCTGTCCATCAACTGTGTTTTTTGCAATTTTCACCCCGATTGGGCTGGGTATGCTCAGACGTGAGTCCCAGGCTCTCCACACCACTGGAGTCAAGCTATCCAGGCTGAATGAAGGCTGATAGCCAGAAACCGGTCCTTGGATGCTTGATTCCGGTCTGGGAAAGACATGGCTTGGTAGTTCGGACTGGACTGTTCCCATGAGGCACAGGGTCAGAGCTGATTTGCATATAGCCAGTGTCTAACCCAGGGTGGTGTGGAGTGCAAAAGAACGATGGATTTAGGCCCAGATCATTGTACTGGGGTGAATGTATGACATTGTTCTACATTCTGTCCATCAACTGTGTTTTTTGCAATTTTCACCCCGATTGGGCTGGGTATGCTCACACGTGAGTCCCAGGCTCTCCACACCACTGGAGTCAAGCTATCCAGGCTGAATGAAGGCTGATAGCAAGAAACCGGTCCTTGGATGCTTGATTCCGGTCTGGGAAAGACATGGCTTGGTAGTTCGGACTGGACTGTTCCCATGAGGCACAGGGTCAGAGCTGATTTGCATATAGCCAGTGTCTAACCCAGGGTGGTGTGGAGTGCAAAAAAACTATGGATTTAGGCCCAGATCCTTGTACTGGGGTGAATGTATGACATTGTTCTACATTCTGTCCATCAACTGTGTTTTTTGCAATTTTCACCCCGATTGGCCTGTGTATGCTCAGACGTGAGTCCCAGGCTCTCCACACCACTGGAGTCAAGCTATCCAGGCTGAATGAAGGCTGATAGCCAGAAACCGGTCCTTGGATGCTTGATTACGGTCTGGGAAAGACATGGCTTGGTAGTTCGGACTGGACTGTTCCCATGAGGCACAGGGTCAGAGCTGATTTGCATATAGCCAGTGTCTAACCCAGGGTGGTGTGGAGTGCAAAAAAACGATGGATTTAGGCCCAGATCCTTGTACTGGGGTGAATGTATGACATTGGTCTACATTCTGTCCATCAACTGTGTTTTTGGCAATTTTCACCCCGATTGGGCTGGGTATGCTCAGACGTGAGTCCCAGGCTCTCCACACCACTGGAGTCAATCTATCCAGGCTGAATGAAGGCTGATAGCCAGAAACCGGTCCTTGGATGCTTGATTCCGGTCTGGGAAAGACATGGCTTGGTAGTTCGGACTGGACTGTTCCCATGAGGAACAGGGTCAGAGCTGATTTGCCTATAGCCAGTGTCTAACCCAGGGTGGTGTGGAGTGCAAAAAAACTATGGATTTAGGCCCAGATCCTTGTACTGGGGTGAATGTATGACATTGTTCTACATTCTGTCCATCAACTGTGTTTTTTGCAATTTTCACCCCGATTGGGCTGTGTATGCTCAGACGTGAGTCCTAGGCTCTCCACACCACTGGAGTCAAGCTATCCAGGCTGAATGAAGGCTGATAGCCAGAAACCGGTCCTTGGATGCTTGATTACGGTCTGGGAAAGACATGGCTTGGTAGTTCGGACTGGACTGTTCCCATGAGGCACAGGGTCAGAGCTGATTTGCATATAGCCAGTGTCTAACCCAGGGTGGTGTGGAGTGCAAAAAAACGATGGATTTAGGCCCAGATCCTTGTACTGGGGTGAATGTATGACATTGGTCTACATTCTGTCCATCAACTGTGTTTTTGGCAATTTTCACCCCGATTGGGCTGGGTATGCTCAGACGTGAGTCCCAGGCTCTCCACACCACTGGAGTCAATCTATCCAGGCTGAATGAAGGCTGATAGCCAGAAACCGGTCCTTGGATGCTTGATTCCGGTCTGGGAAAGACATGGCTTGGTAGTTCGGACTGGACTGTTCCCATGAGGAACAGAGTCAGAGCTGATTTGCCTATAGCCAGTGTCTAACCCAGGGTGGTGTGGAGTGCAAAAAAACGATGGATTTAGGCCCAGATCCTTGTACTGGGGTGAATGTATGACATTGTTCTACATTTTGTCCATCAACTGTGTTTTTTGCAATTTTCACCCCGATTTGGCTGGGTATGCTCAGACGTGAGTCCCAGGCTCTCCACACCACTGGAGTCAAGCTATCCAGGCTGAATGAAGGCTGATAGCCAGAAACCGGTCCTTGGATGCTTGATTCCGGTCTGGTAAAGACATGGCTTGGTAGTTCGGACTGGACTGTTCCCATGAGGCACAGGGTCAGAGCTGATTTGCATATAGCCAGTGTCTAACCCAGGGTGGTGTGGAGTGCAAAAAAACGATGGATTTAGGCCCAGATCCTTGTACTGGGGTGAATGTATGACATTGTTCTACATTCTGTCCATCAACTGTGTTTTTTGCAATTTTCACCCCGATTGGGCTGGGTATGCTCAGACGTGAGTCCCAGGCTCTCCACACCACTGGAGTCAAGCTATCCAGGCTGAATGAAGGCTGATAGCCAGAAACCGGTCCTTGGATGCTTGATTCCGGTCTGCGAAAGACATGGCTTGGTAGTTCAGACTGGACTGTTCCCATGAGGCACAGGGTCAGAGCTGATTTGCATATAGCCAGTGTCCAGCCCAGGGTGGTGTGGAGTGCAAAAAAATGATGGATCTAGGCCCAGATCCTTGTACTGGGGTGAATGTATGACATTGTTCTACATTCTGTCCATCAACTGTGTTTTTTGCAATTTTCACCCCGATTGGGCTGGGTATGCTCAGACGTGAGTCCCAGGCTCTCCACACCACTGGAGTCAAGCTATCCAGTCTGAATGAAGGCTGATAGCCAGAAACCGGTCCTTGGATGCTTGATTCCGGTCTGGGAAAGACATGGCTTGGTAGTTCGGACTGGACTGTTCCCATGAGGCACAGGGTCAGAGCTGATTTGCATATAGCCAGTGTCTAACCCAGGGTGGTGTGGAGTGCAAATAAACAATGGATTTAGGCCCAGATCCTTGTACTGGGGTGAATGTATGACATTGTTCTACATTCTGTCCATCAACTGTGTTTTTTGCAATTTTCACCCCGATTGGGCTGGGTATGCTCAGACGTGAGTCCCAGGCTCTCCACACCACTGGAGTCAAGCTATCCAGGCTGAATGAAGGCTGATAGCCAGAAACCGGTCCTTGGATGCTTGATTCCGGTCTGGGAAAGACATGGCTTGTTAGTTCGGACTGGACTGTTCCCATGAAGCACAGGGTCAGAGCTGATTTGCATATAGCCAGTGTCTAACCCAGGGTGGTGTGGAGTGCAAAAAAACGATGGATTTAGGCCCAGATCCTTGTACTGGGGTGAATGTATGACATTGTTCTACATTCTGTCCATCAACTGTGTTTTTTGCAATTTTCACCCCGATTGGGCTGGGTATGCTCAGACGTGAGTCCCAGGCTCTCCACACCACTGGAGTCAAGCTATCCAGTCTGAATGAAGGCTGATAGCCAGAAACCGGTCCTTGGATGCTTGATTCCGGTCTGGGAAAGACATGGCTTGGTAGTTCGGACTGGACTGTTCCCATGAGGCACAGGGTCAGAGCTGATTTGCATATAGCCAGTGTCTAACCCAGGGTGGTGTGGAGTGCAAAAAAACGATGGATTTAGGCCCAGATCCTTGTACTGGGGTGAATGTATGACATTGTTCTACATTCTGTCCATCAACTGTGTTTTTTGCAATTTTCACCCCGATTGGGCTGGGTATGCTCAGACGTGAGTCCCAGGCTCTCCACACCACTGGAGTCAAGCTATCCAGGCTGAATGAAGGCTGATAGCCAGAAACCGGTCCTTGGATGCTTGATTCCGGTCTGCGAAAGACATGGCTTGGTAGTTCAGACTGGACTGTTCCCATGAGGCACAGGGTCAGAGCTGATTTGCATATAGCCAGTGTCCAGCCCAGGGTGGTGTGGAGTGCAAAAAAATGATGGATCTAGGCCCAGATCCTTGTACTGGGGTGAATGTATGACATTGTTCTACATTCTGTCCATCAACTGTGTTTTTTGCAATTTTCACCCCGATTGGGCTGGGTATGCTCAGACGTGAGTCCCAGGCTCTCCACACCACTGGAGTCAAGCTATCCAGTCTGAATGAAGGCTGATAGCCAGAAACCGGTCCTTGGATGCTTGATTCCGGTCTGGGAAAGACATGGCTTGGTAGTTCGGACTGGACTGTTCCCATGAGGCACAGGGTCAGAGCTGATTTGCATATAGCCAGTGTCTAACCCAGGGTGGTGTGGAGTGCAAATAAACAATGGATTTAGGCCCAGATCCTTGTACTGGGGTGAATGTATGACATTGTTCTACATTCTGTCCATCAACTGTGTTTTTTGCAATTTTCACCCCGATTGGGCTGGGTATGCTCAGACGTGAGTCCCAGGCTCTCCACACCACTGGAGTCAAGCTATCCAGGCTGAATGAAGGCTGATAGCCAGAAACCGGTCCTTGGATGCTTGATTCCGGTCTGGGAAAGACATGGCTTGTTAGTTCGGACTGGACTGTTCCCATGAAGCACAGGGTCAGAGCTGATTTGCATATAGCCAGTGTCTAACCCAGGGTGGTGTGGAGTGCAAAAAAACGATGGATTTAGGCCCAGATCCTTGTACTGGGGTGAATGTATGACATTGTTCTACATTCTGTCCATCAACTGTGTTTTTTGCAATTTTCACCCCGATTGGGCTGGGTATGCTCAGACGTGAGTCCCAGGCTCTCCACACCACTGGAGTCAAGCTATCCAGGCTGAATGAAGGCTGATAGCCAGAAACCGGTCCTTGGATGCTTGATTCCGGTCTGCGAAAGACATGGCTTGGTAGTTCGGACTGGACTGTTCCCATGAGGCACAGGGTCAGAGCTGATTTGCATATAGCCAGTGTCTAACCCAGGGTGGTGTGGAGTGCAAAAAAATGATGGATCTAGGCCCAGATCCTTGTACTGGGGTGAATGTATGACATTGTTCTACATTCTGTCCATCAACTGTGTTTTTTGCAATTTTCACCCCGATTGGGCTGGGTATGCTCAGACGTGAGTCCCAGGCTCTCCACACCACTGGAGTCAAGCTATCCAGTCTGAATGAAGGCTGATAGCCAGAAACCGGTCCTTGGATGCTTGATTCCGGTCTGGGAAAGACATGGCTTGGTAGTTCGGACTGGACTGTTCCCATGAGGCACAGGGTCAGAGCTGATTTGCATATAGCCAGTGTCTACCCCAGGGTGGTGTGGAGTGCAAAAAAACGATGGATTTAGGCCCAGATCCTTGTACTGGGGTGAATGTATGACATTGTTCTACATTCTGTCCATCAACTGTGTTTTTTGCAATTTTCACCCCGATTGGGCTGGGTATGCTCAGACGTGAGTCCCAGGCTCTCCACACCACTGGAGTCAAGCTATCCAGGCTGAATGAAGGCTGATAGCCAGAAACCGGTCCTTGGATGCTTGATTCCGGTCTGGGAAAGACATGGCTTGGTAGTTCGGACTGGACTGTTCCCATGAGGCACAGGGTCAGAGCTGATTTGCATATAGCCAGTGTCTAACCCAGGGTGGTGTGGAGTGCAAAAGAACGATGGATTTAGGCCCAGATCATTGTACTGGGGTGAATGTATGACATTGTTCTACATTCTGTCCATCAACTGTGTTTTTTGCAATTTTCACCCCGATTGGGCTGGGTATGCTCACACGTGAGTCCCAGGCTCTCCACACCACTGGAGTCAAGCTATCCAGGCTGAATGAAGGCTGATAGCAAGAAACCGGTCCTTGGATGCTTGATTCCGGTCTGGGAAAGACATGGCTTGGTAGTTCGGACTGGACTGTTCCCATGAGGCACAGGGTCAGAGCTGATTTGCATATAGCCAGTGTCTAACCCAGGGTGGTGTGGAGTGCAAAAAAACTATGGATTTAGGCCCAGATCCTTGTACTGGGGTGAATGTATGACATTGTTCTACATTCTGTCCATCAACTGTGTTTTTTGCAATTTTCACCCCGATTGGCCTGTGTATGCTCAGACGTGAGTCCCAGGCTCTCCACACCACTGGAGTCAAGCTATCCAGGCTGAATGAAGGCTGATAGCCAGAAACCGGTCCTTGGATGCTTGATTACGGTCTGGGAAAGACATGGCTTGGTAGTTCGGACTGGACTGTTCCCATGAGGCACAGGGTCAGAGCTGATTTGCATATAGCCAGTGTCTAACCCAGGGTGGTGTGGAGTGCAAAAAAACGATGGATTTAGGCCCAGATCCTTGTACTGGGGTGAATGTATGACATTGGTCTACATTCTGTCCATCAACTGTGTTTTTGGCAATTTTCACCCCGATTGGGCTGGGTATGCTCAGACGTGAGTCCCAGGCTCTCCACACCACTGGAGTCAATCTATCCAGGCTGAATGAAGGCTGATAGCCAGAAACCGGTCCTTGGATGCTTGATTCCGGTCTGGGAAAGACATGGCTTGGTAGTTCGGACTGGACTGTTCCCATGAGGAACAGGGTCAGAGCTGATTTGCCTATAGCCAGTGTCTAACCCAGGGTGGTGTGGAGTGCAAAAAAACTATGGATTTAGGCCCAGATCCTTGTACTGGGGTGAATGTATGACATTGTTCTACATTCTGTCCATCAACTGTGTTTTTTGCAATTTTCACCCCGATTGGGCTGTGTATGCTCAGACGTGAGTCCTAGGCTCTCCACACCACTGGAGTCAAGCTATCCAGGCTGAATGAAGGCTGATAGCCAGAAACCGGTCCTTGGATGCTTGATTCCGGTCTGGGAAAGACATGGCTTGGTAGTTCAGACTGGACTGTTCCCATGAGGAACAGAGTCAGAGCTGATTTGCCTATAGCCAGTGTCTAACCCAGGGTGGTGTGGAGTGCAAAAAAACGATGGATTTAGGCCCAGATCCTTGTACTGGGGTGAATGTATGACATTGTTCTACATTTTGTCCATCAACTGTGTTTTTTGCAATTTTCACCCCGATTTGGCTGGGTATGCTCAGACGTGAGTCCCAGGCTCTCCACACCACTGGAGTCAAGCTATCCAGGCTGAATGAAGGCTGATAGCCAGAAACCGGTCCTTGGATGCTTGATTCCGGTCTGGTAAAGACATGGCTTGGTAGTTCGGACTGGACTGTTCCCATGAGGCACAGGGTCAGAGCTGATTTGCATATAGCCAGTGTCTAACCCAGGGTGGTGTGGAGTGCAAAAAAACGATGGATTTAGGCCCAGATCCTTGTACTGGGGTGAATGTATGACATTGTTCTACATTCTGTCCATCAACTGTGTTTTTTGCAATTTTCACCCCGATTGGGCTGGGTATGCTCAGACGTGAGTCCCAGGCTCTCCACACCACTGGAGTCAAGCTATCCAGGCTGAATGAAGGCTGATAGCCAGAAACCGGTCCTTGGATGCTTGATTCCGGTCTGCGAAAGACATGGCTTGGTAGTTCAGACTGGACTGTTCCCATGAGGCACAGGGTCAGAGCTGATTTGCATATAGCCAGTGTCCAGCCCAGGGTGGTGTGGAGTGCAAAAAAATGATGGATCTAGGCCCAGATCCTTGTACTGGGGTGAATGTATGACATTGTTCTACATTCTGTCCATCAACTGTGTTTTTTGCAATTTTCACCCCGATTGGGCTGGGTATGCTCAGACGTGAGTCCCAGGCTCTCCACACCACTGGAGTCAAGCTATCCAGTCTGAATGAAGGCTGATAGCCAGAAACCGGTCCTTGGATGCTTGATTCCGGTCTGGGAAAGACATGGCTTGGTAGTTCGGACTGGACTGTTCCCATGAGGCACAGGGTCAGAGCTGATTTGCATATAGCCAGTGTCTAACCCAGGGTGGTGTGGAGTGCAAATAAACAATGGATTTAGGCCCAGATCCTTGTACTGGGGTGAATGTATGACATTGTTCTACATTCTGTCCATCAACTGTGTTTTTTGCAATTTTCACCCCGATTGGGCTGGGTATGCTCAGACGTGAGTCCCAGGCTCTCCACACCACTGGAGTCAAGCTATCCAGTCTGAATGAAGGCTGATAGCCAGAAACCGGTCCTTGGATGCTTGATTCCGGTCTGGTAAAGACATGGCTTGGTAGTTCGGACTGGACTGTTCCCATGAGGCACAGGGTCAGAGCTGATTTGCATATATCCAGTGTCTAACCCAGGGTGGTGTGGAGTGCAAAAAAACGATGGATTTAGGCCCAGATCCTTGTACTGGGGTGAATGTATGACATTGGTCTACATTCTGTCCATCAACTGTGTTTTTTGCAATTTTCACCCCGATTGGGCTGGGTATGCTCAGACGTGAGTCCCAGGCTCTCCACACCACTGGAGTCAAGCTATCCAGGCTGAATGAAGGCTGATAGCCAGAAACCGGTCCTTGGATGCTAGATTCCGGTCTGGGAAAGACATGGCTTGGTAGTTCGGACTGGACTGTTCCCATGAGGCACAGGGTCAGAGCTGATTTGCCTATAGCCAGTGTCTAACCCAGGGTGGTGTGGAGTGCAAAAAAACGATAGATTTAGGCCCAGATCCTTGTACTGGGGTGAATGTATGACATTGTTCTACATTATGTCCATCAACTGTGTTTTTTGCAATTTTCACCCCGATTGGGCTGGGTATGCTCAGACGTGAGTCCCAGGCTCTCCACACCACTGGAGTCAAGCTATCCAGTCTGAATGAAGGCTGATAGCCAGAAACCGGTCCTTGGATGCTTGATTCCGGTCTGGGAAAGACATGGCTTGGTAGTTCGGACTGGACTGTTCCCATGAGGCACAGGGTCAGAGCTGATTTGCATATAGCCAGTGTCTAACCCAGGGTGGTGTGGAGTGCAAAAAAACGATGGATTTAGGCCCAGATCCTTGTACTGGGGTGAATGTATGACATTGTTCTACATTCTGTCCATCAACTGTGTTTTTTGCAATTTTCACCCCGATTGGGCTGGGTATGCTCAGACGTGAGTCCCAGGCTCTCCACACCACTGGAGTCAAGCTATCCAGGCTGAATGAAGGCTGATAGCCAGAAACCGGTCCTTGGATGCTTGATTCCGGTCTGGTAAAGACATGGCTTGGTAGTTCGGACTGGACTGTTCCCATGAGGCACAGGGTCAGAGCTGATTTGCATATAGCCAGTGTCTAACCCAGGGTGGTGTGGAGTGCAAAAAAACGATGGATTTAGGCCCAGATCCTTGTACTGGGGTGAATGTATGACATTGGTCTACATTCTGTCCATCAACTGTGTTTTTTGCAATTTTCACCCCGATTGGGCTGGGTATGCTCAGACGTGAGTCCCAGGCTCTCCACACCACTGGAGTCAAGCTATCCAGGCTGAATGAAGGCTGATAGCCAGAAACCGGTCCTTGGATGCTAGATTCCGGTCTGGGAAAGACATGGCTTGGTAGTTCGGACTGGACTGTTCCCATGAGGCACAGGGTCAGAGCTGATTTGCCTATAGCCAGTGTCTAACCCAGGGTGGTGTGGAGTGCAAAAAAACGATGGATTTAGGCCCAGATCCTTGTACTGGGGTGAATGTATGACATTGTTCTACATTCTGTCCATCAACTGTGTTTTTTGCAATTTTCACCCCGATTTGGCTGGGTATGCTCAGACGTGAGTCCCAGGCTCTCCACACCACTGGAGTCAAGCTATCCAGGCTGAATGAAGGCTGATAGCCAGAAACCGGTCCTTGGATGCTTGATTCCGGTCTGGTAAAGACATGGCTTGGTAGTTCGGACTGGACTGTACCCATGAAGCACAGGGTCAGAGCTGATTTGCATATAGCCAGTGTCTAACCCAGGGTGGTGTGGAGTGCAAAAAAACGATGGATTTAGGCCCAGATCCTTGTACTGGGGTGAATGTATGACATTGTTCTACATTCTGTCCATCAACTGTGTTTTTTGCAATTTTCACCCCGATTGGGCTGGGTATGCTCAGACGTGAGTCCCAGGCTCTCCACACCACTGGAGTCAAGCTATCCAGGCTGAATGAAGGCTGATAGCCAGAAACCGGTCCTTGGATGCTTGATTCCGGTCTGCGAAAGACATGGCTTGGTAGTTCGGACTGGACTGTTCCCATGAGGCACAGGGTCAGAGCTGATTTGCATATAGCCAGTGTCTAACCCAGGGTGGTGTGGAGTGCAAAAAAATGATGGATCTAGGCCCAGATCCTTGTACTGGGGTGAATGTATGACATTGTTCTACATTCTGTCCATCAACTGTGTTTTTTGCAATTTTCACCCCGATTGGGCTGGGTATGCTCAGACGTGAGTCCCAGGCTCTCCACACCACTGGAGTCAAGCTATCCAGTCTGAATGAAGGCTGATAGCCAGAAACCGGTCCTTGGATGCTTGATTCCGGTCTGGGAAAGACATGGCTTGGTAGTTCGGACTGGACTGTTCCCATGAGGCACAGGGTCAGAGCTGATTTGCATATAGCCAGTGTCTAACCCAGGGTGGTGTGGAGTGCAAAAAAACGATGGATTTAGGCCCAGATCCTTGTACTGGGGTGAATGTATGACATTGTTCTACATTCTGTCCATCAACTGTGTTTTTTGCAATTTTCACCCCGATTGGGCTGGGTATGCTCAGACGTGAGTCCCAGGCTCTCCACACCACTGGAGTCAAGCTATCCAGGCTGAATGAAGGCTGATAGCCAGAAACCGGTCCTTGGATGCTTGATTCCGGTCTGGGAAAGACATGGCTTGGTAGTTCGGACTGGACTGTTCCCATGAGGAACAGGGTCAGAGCTGATTTGCCTATAGCCAGTGTCTAACCCAGGGTGGTGTGGAGTGCAAAAAAACGATGGATTTAGGCCCAGATCCTTGTACTGGGGTGAATGTATGACATTGTTCTACATTTTGTCCATCAACTGTGTTTTTTGCAATTTTCACCCCGATTTGGCTGGGTATGCTCAGACGTGAGTCCCAGGCTCTCCACACCACTGGAGTCAAGCTATCCAGGCTGAATGAAGGCTGATAGCCAGAAACCGGTCCTTGGATGCTTGATTCCGGTCTGGTAAAGACATGGCTTGGTAGTTCGGACTGGACTGTTCCCATGAGGCACAGGGTCAGAGCTGATTTGCATATAGCCAGTGTCTAACCCAGGGTGGTGTGGAGTGCAAAAAAACGATGGATTTAGGCCCAGATCCTTGTACTGGGGTGAATGTATGACATTGTTCTACATTCTGTCCATCAACTGTGTTTTTTGCAATTTTCACCCCGATTGGGCTGGGTATGCTCAGACGTGAGTCCCAGGCTCTCCACACCACTGGAGTCAAGCTATCCAGGCTGAATGAAGGCTGATAGCCAGAAACCGGTCCTTGGATGCTTGATTCCGGTCTGCGAAAGACATGGCTTGGTAGTTCAGACTGGACTGTTCCCATGAGGCACAGGGTCAGAGCTGATTTGCATATAGCCAGTGTCTAACCCAGGGTGGTGTGGAGTGCAAAAAAATGATGGATCTAGGCCCAGATCCTTGTACTGGGGTGAATGTATGACATTGTTCTACATTCTGTCCATCAACTGTGTTTTTTGCAATTTTCACCCCGATTGGGCTGGGTATGCTCAGACGTGAGTCCCAGGCTCTCCACACCACTGGAGTCAAGCTATCCAGTCTGAATGAAGGCTGATAGCCAGAAACCAGTCCTTGGATGCTTGATTCCGGTCTGGGAAAGACATGGCTTGGTAGTTCGGACTGGACTGTTCCCATGAGGCACAGGGTCAGAGCTGATTTGCATATAGCCAGTGTCTAACCCAGGGTGGTGTGGAGTGCAAAAAAACGATGGATTTAGGCCCAGATCCTTGTACTGGGGTGAATGTATGACATTGTTCTACATTCTGTCCATCAACTGTGTTTTTTGCAATTTTCACCCCGATTGGGCTGGGTATGCTCAGACGTGAGTCCCAGGCTCTCCACACCACTGGAGTCAAGCTATCCAGGCTGAATGAAGGCTGATAGCCAGAAACCGGTCCTTGGATGCTTGATTCCGGTCTGGTAAAGACATGGCTTGGTAGTTCGGACTGGACTGTTCCCATGAGGCACAGGGTCAGAGCTGATTTGCATATAGCCAGTGTCTAACCCAGGGTGGTGTGGAGTGCAAAAAAACGATGGATTTAGGCCCAGATCCTTGTACTGGGGTGAATGTATGACATTGGTCTACATTCTGTCCATCAACTGTGTTTTTTGCAATTTTCACCCCGATTGGGCTGGGTATGCTCAGACGTGAGTCCCAGGCTCTCCACACCACTGGAGTCAAGCTATCCAGGCTGAATGAAGGCTGATAGCCAGAAACCGGTCCTTGGATGCTAGATTCCGGTCTGGGAAAGACATGGCTTGGTAGTTCGGACTGGACTGTTCCCATGAGGCACAGGGTCAGAGCTGATTTGCCTATAGCCAGTGTCTAACCCAGGGTGGTGTGGAGTGCAAAAAAACGATGGATTTAGGCCCAGATCCTTGTACTGGGGTGAATGTATGACATTGTTCTACATTCTGTCCATCAACTGTGTTTTTTGCAATTTTCACCCCGATTGGGCTGGGTATGCTCAGACGTGAGTCCCAGGCTCTCCACACCACTGGAGTCAAGCTATCCAGTCTGAATGAAGGCTGATAGCCAGAAACCGGTCCTTGGATGCTTGATTCCGGTCTGGGAAAGACTTGGCTTGGTAGTTCGGACTGGACTGTTCCCATGAGGCACAGGGTCAGAGCTGATTTGCATATAGCCAGTGTCTAACCCAGGGTGGTGTGGAGTGCAAAAAAACGATGGATTTAGGCCCAGATCCTTGTACTGGGGTGAATGTATGACATTGTTCTACATTCTGTCCATCAACTGTGTTTTTTGCAATTTTCACCCCGATTGGGCTGGGTATGCTCAGACGTGAGTCCCAGGCTCTCCACACCACTGGAGTCAAGCTATCCAGGCTGAACGAAGGCTGATAGCCAGAAACCGGTCCTTGGATGCTTGATTCCGGTCTGGTAAAGACATGGCTTGGTAGTTCGGACTGGACTGTTCCCATGAGGCACAGGGTCAGAGCTGATTTGCATATAGCCAGTGTCTAACCCAGGGTGGTGTGGAGTGCAAAAAAACGATGGATTTAGGCCCAGATCCTTGTACTGGGGTGAATGTATGACATTGGTCTACATTCTGTCCATCAACTGTGTTTTTTGCAATTTTCACCCCGATTGGGCTGGGTATGCTCAGACGTGAGTCCCAGGCTCTCCACACCACTGGAGTCAAGCTATCCAGGCTGAATGAAGGCTGATAGCCAGAAACCGGTCCTTGGATGCTAGATTCCGGTCTGGGAAAGACATGGCTTGGTAGTTCGGACTGGACTGTTCCCATGAGGCACAGGGTCAGAGCTGATTTGCCTATAGCCAGTGTCTAACCCAGGGTGGTGTGGAGTGCAAAAAAACGATGGATTTAGGCCCAGATCCTTGTACTGGGGTGAATGTATGACATTGTTCTACATTCTGTCCATCAACTGTGTTTTTTGCAATTTTCACCCCGATTTGGCTGGGTATGCTCAGACGTGAGTCCCAGGCTCTCCACACCACTGGAGTCAAGCTATCCAGGCTGAATGAAGGCTCATAGCCAGAAACCGGTCCTTGGATGCTAGATTCCGGTCTGGGAAAGACATGGCTTGGTAGTTCGGACTGGACTGTTCCCATGAGGCACAGGGTCAGAGCTGATTTGCCTATAGCCAGTGTCTAACCCAGGGTGGTGTGGAGTGCAAAAAAACGATGGATTTAGGCCCAGATCCTTGTACTGGGGTGAATGTATGACATTGTTCTACATTCTGTCCATCAACTGTGTTTTTTGCAATTTTCACCCCGATTTGGCTGGGTATGCTCAGGCGTGAGTCCCAGGCTCTCCACACCACTGGAGTCAAGCTATCCAGGCTGAATGAAGGCTGATAGCCAGAAACCGGTCCTTGGATGCTTGATTCCGGTCTGCGAAAGACATGGCTTGGTAGTTCGGACTGGACTGTTCCCATGAGGCACAGGGTCAGAGCTGATTTGCATATAGCCAGTGTCTAACCCAGGGTGGTGTGGAGTGCAAAAAAATGATGGATCTAGGCCCAGATCCTTGTACTGGGGTGAATGTATGACATTGTTCTACATTCTGTCCATCAACTGTGTTTTTTGCAATTTTCACCCCGATTGGGCTGGGTATGCTCAGACGTGAGTCCCAGGCTCTCCACACCACTGGAGTCAAGCTATCCAGTCTGAATGAAGGCTGATAGCCAGAAACCGGTCCTTGGATGCTTGATTCCGGTCTGGGAAAGACATGGCTTGGTAGTTCGGACTGGACTGTTCCCATGAGGCACAGGGTCAGAGCTGATTTGCATATAGCCAGTGTCTAACCCAGGGTGGTGTGGAGTGCAAAAAAACGATGGATTTAGGCCCAGATCCTTGTACTGGGGTGAATGTATGACATTGTTCTACATTCTGTCCATCAACTGTGTTTTTTGCAATTTTCACCCCGATTGGGCTGGGTATGCTCAGACGTGAGTCCCAGGCTCTCCACACCACTGGAGTCAAGCTATCCAGGCTGAATGAAGGCTGATAGCCAGAAACCGGTCCTTGGATGCTTGATTCCGGTCTGGGAAAGACATGGCTTGGTAGTTCGGACTGGACTGTTCCCATGAGGCACAGGGTCAGAGCTGATTTGCATATAGCCAGTGTCTAACCCATGGTGGTGTGGAGTGCAAAAGAACGATGGATTTAGGCCCAGATCATTGTACTGGGGTGAATGTATGACATTGTTCTACATTCTGTCCATCAACTGTGTTTTTTGCAATTTTCACCCCGATTGGGCTGGGTATGCTCAGACGTGAGTCCCAGGCTCTCCACACCACTGGAGTCAAGCTATCCAAGCTGAATGAAGGCTGATAGCAAGAAACCGGTCCTTGGATGCTTGATTCCGGTCTGGGAAAGACATGGCTTGGTAGTTCGGACTGGACTGTTCCCATGAGGCACAGGGTCAGAGCTGATTTGCATATAGCCAGTGTCTAACCCAGGGTGGTGTGGAGTGCAAAAAAACTATGGATTTAGGCCCAGATCCTTGTACTGGGGTGAATGTATGACATTGTTCTACATTCTGTCCATCAACTGTGTTTTTTGCAATTTTCACCCCGATTGGGCTGTGTATGCTCAGACGTGAGTCCCAGGCTCTCCACACCACTGGAGTCAAGCTATCCAGGCTGAATGAAGGCTGATAGCCAGAAACCGGTCCTTGGATGCTTGATTACGGTCTGGGAAAGACATGGCTTGGTAGTTCGGACTGGACTGTTCCCATGAGGCACAGGGTCAGAGCTGATTTGCATATAGCCAGTGTCTAACCCAGGGTGGTGTGGAGTGCAAAAAAACGATGGATTTAGGCCCAGATCCTTGTACTGGGGTGAATGTATGACATTGGTCTACATTCTGTCCATCAACTGTGTTTTTGGCAATTTTCACCCCGATTGGGCTGGGTATGCTCAGACGTGAGTCCCAGGCTCTCCACACCACTGGAGTCAATCTATCCAGGCTGAATGAAGGCTGATAGCCAGAAACCGGTCCTTGGATGCTTGATTCCGGTCTGGGAAAGACATGGCTTGGTAGTTCGGACTGGACTGTTCCCATGAGGAACAGGGTCAGAGCTGATTTGCCTATAGCCAGTGTCTAACCCAGGGTGGTGTGGAGTGCAAAAAAACGATGGATTTAGGCCCAGATCCTTGTACTGGGGTGAATGTATGACATTGTTCTACATTTTGTCCATCAACTGTGTTTTTTGCAATTTTCACCCCGATTTGGCTGGGTATGCTCAGACGTGAGTCCCAGGCTCTCCACACCACTGGAGTCAAGCTATCCAGGCTGAATGAAGGCTGATAGCCAGAAACCGGTCCTTGGATGCTTGATTCCGGTCTGGTAAAGACATGGCTTGGTAGTTCGGACTGGACTGTTCCCATGAGGCACAGGGTCAGAGCTGATTTGCATATAGCCAGTGTCTAACCCAGGGTGGTGTGGAGTGCAAAAAAACGATGGATTTAGGCCCAGATCCTTGTACTGGGGTGAATGTATGACATTGTTCTACATTCTGTCCATCAACTGTGTTTTTTGCAATTTTCACCCCGATTGGGCTGGGTATGCTCAGACGTGAGTCCCAGGCTCTCCACACCACTGGAGTCAAGCTATCCAGGCTGAATGAAGGCTGATAGCCAGAAACCGGTCCTTGGATGCTTGATTCCGGTCTGCGAAAGACATGGCTTGGTAGTTCAGACTGGACTGTTCCCATGAGGCACAGGGTCAGAGCTGATTTGCATATAGCCAGTGTCTAACCCAGGGTGGTGTGGAGTGCAAAAAAACGATGGATTTAGGCCCAGATCCTTGTACTGGGGTGAATGTATGACATTGTTCTACATTCTGTCCATCAACTGTGTTTTTGGCAATTTTCACCCCGATTGGGCTGGGTATGCTCAGACGTGAGTCCCAGGCTCTCCACACCACTGGAGTCAATCTATCCAGGCTGAATGAAGGCTGATAGCCAGAAACCGGTCCTTGGATGCTTGATTCCGGTCTGGGAAAGACATGGCTTGGTAGTTCGGACTGGACTGTTCCCATGAGGAACAGGGTCAGAGCTGATTTGCCTATAGCCAGTGTCTAACCCAGGGTGGTGTGGAGTGCAAAAAAACGATGGATTTAGGCCCAGATCCTTGTACTGGGGTGAATGTATGACATTGTTCTACATTTTGTCCATCAACTGTGTTTTTTGCAATTTTCACCCCGATTTGGCTGGGTATGCTCAGACGTGAGTCCCAGGCTCTCCACACCACTGGAGTCAAGCTATCCAGGCTGAATGAAGGCTGATAGCCAGAAACCGGTCCTTGGATGCTTGATTCCGGTCTGGTAAAGACATGGCTTGGTAGTTCGGACTGGACTGTTCCCATGAGGCACAGGGTCAGAGCTGTTTTGCATATAGACAGTGTCTAACCCAGGGTGGTGTGGAGTGCAAAAAAACGATGGATTTAGGCCCAGATCCTTGTACTGGGGTGAATGTATGACATTGTTCTACATTCTGTCCATCAACTGTGTTTTTTGCAATTTTCACCCCGATTGGGCTGGGTATGCTCAGACGTGAGTCCCAGGCTCTCCACACCACTGGAGTCAAGCTATCCAGGCTGAATGAAGGCTGATAGCCAGAAACCGGTCCTTGGATGCTTGATTCCGGTCTGCGAAAGACATGGCTTGGTAGTTCAGACTGGACTGTTCCCATGAGGCACAGGGTCAGAGCTGATTTGCATATAGCCAGTGTCTAACCCAGGGTGGTGTGGAGTGCAAAAAAATGATGGATCTAGGCCCAGATCCTTGTACTGGGGTGAATGTATGACATTGTTCTACATTCTGTCCATCAACTGTGTTTTTTGCAATTTTCACCCCGATTGGGCTGGGTATGCTCAGACGTGAGTCCCAGGCTCTCCACACCACTGGAGTCAAGCTATCCAGTCTGAATGAAGGCTGATAGCCAGAAACCGGTCCTTGGATGCTTGATTCCGGTCTGGGAAAGACATGGCTTGGTAGTTCGGACTGGACTGTTCCCATGAGGCACAGGGTCAGAGCTGATTTGCATATAGCCAGTGTCTAACCCAGGGTGGTGTGGAGTGCAAAAAAACGATGGATTTAGGCCCAGATCCTTGTACTGGGGTGAATGTATGACATTGTTCTACATTCTGTCCATCAACTGTGTTTTTTGCAATTTTCACCCCGATTGGGCTGGGTATGCTCAGACGTGAGTCCCAGGCTCTCCACACCACTGGAGTCAAGCTATCCAGGCTGAATGAAGGCTGATAGCCAGAAACCGGTCCTTGGATGCTTGATTCCGGTCTGGTAAAGACATGGCTTGGTAGTTCGGACTGGACTGTTCCCATGAGGCACAGGGTCAGAGCTGATTTGCATATAGCCAGTGTCTAACCCAGGGTGGTGTGGAGTGCAAAAAAACGATGGATTTAGGCCCAGATCCTTGTACTGGGGTGAATGTATGACATTGTTCTACATTCTGTCCATCAACTGTGTTTTTTGCAATTTTCACCCCGATTGGGCTGGGTATGCTCAGACGTGAGTCCCAGGCTCTCCACACCACTGGAGTCAAGCTATCCAGGCTGAATGAAGGCTGATAGCCAGAAACCGGTCCTTGGATGCTTGATTCCGGTCTGCGAAAGACATGGCTTGGTAGTTCGGACTGGACTGTTCCCATGAGGCACAGGGTCAGAGCTGATTTGCATATAGCCAGTGTCTAACCCAGGGTGGTGTGGAGTGCAAAAAAATGATGGATCTAGGCCCAGATCCTTGTACTGGGGTGAATGTATGACATTGTTCTACATTCTGTCCATCAACTGTGTTTTTTGCAATTTTCACCCCGATTGGGCTGGGTATGCTCAGACGTGAGTCCCAGGCTCTCCACACCACTGGAGTCAAGCTATCCAGTCTGAATGAAGGCTGATAGCCAGAAACCGGTCCTTGGATGCTTGATTCCGGTCTGGGAAAGACATGGCTTGGTAGTTCGGACTGGACTGTTCCCATGAGGCACAGGGTCAGAGCTGATTTGCATATAGCCAGTGTCTAACCCAGGGTGGTGTGGAGTGCAAAAAAACGATGGATTTAGGCCCAGATCCTTGTACTGGGGTGAATGTATGACATTGTTCTACATTCTGTCCTTCAACTGTGTTTTTTGCAATTTTCACCCCGATTGGGCTGGGTATGCTCAGACGTGAGTCCCAGGCTCTCCACACCACTGGAGTCAAGCTATCCAGGCTGAATGAAGGCTGATAGCCAGAAACCGGTCCTTGGATGCTGGATTCCGGTCTGGGAAAGACATGGCTTGGTAGTTCGAACTGGACTGTTCCCATGAGGCACAGGGTCAGAGCTGATTTGCATATAGCCAGTGTCTAACCCAGGGTGGTGTGGAGTGCAAAAAAACGATGGATTTAGGCCCAGATCCTTGTACTGGGGTGAATGTATGACATTGTTCTACATTCTGTCCATCAACTGTGTTTTTTGCAATTTTCACCCCGATTGGGCTGGGTATGCTCAGACGTGAGTCCTAGGCTCTCCACACCACTGGAGTCAAGCTATCCAGGCTGAATGAAGGCTGATAGCCAGAAACCGGTCCTTGGATGCTTGATTCCGGTCTGGGAAAGACATGGCTTGGTAGTTCGGACTGCACTGTTCCCATGAGGCACAGGGTCAGAGCTGATTTGCATATAGCCAGTGTCTAACCCAGGGTGGTGTGGAGTGCAAAAGAACGATGGATTTAGGCCCAGATCATTGTACTGGGGTGAATGTATGACATTGTTCTACATTCTGTCCATCAACTGTGTTTTTTGCAATTTTCACCCCGATTGGGCTGGGTATGCTCAGACGTGAGTCCCAGGCTCTCCACACCACTGGAGTCAAGCTATCCAAGCTGAATGAAGGCTGATAGCAAGAAACCGGTCCTTGGATGCTTGATTCCGGTCTGGGAAAGACATGGCTTGGTAGTTCGGACTGGACTGTTCCCATGAGGCACAGGGTCAGAGCTGATTTGCATATAGCCAGTGTCTAACCCAGGGTGGTGTGGAGTGCAAAAAAACTATGGATTTAGGCCCAGATCCTTGTACTGGGGTGAATGTATGACATTGTTCTACATTCTGTCCATCAACTGTGTTTTTTGCAATTTTCACCCCGATTGGGCTGTGTATGCTCAGACGTGAGTCCCAGGCTCTCCACACCACTGGAGTCAAGCTATCCAGGCTGAATGAAGGCTGATAGCCAGAAACCGGTCCTTGGATGCTTGATTACGGTCTGGGAAAGACATGGCTTGGTAGTTCGGACTGGACTGTTCCCATGAGGCACAGGGTCAGAGCTGATTTGCATATAGCCAGTGTCTAACCCAGGGTGGTGTGGAGTGCAAAAAAACGATGGATTTAGGCCCAGATCCTTGTACTGGGGTGAATGTATGACATTGGTCTACATTCTGTCCATCAACTGTGTTTTTGGCAATTTTCACCCCGATTGGGCTGGGTATGCTCAGACGTGAGTCCCAGGCTCTCCACACCACTGGAGTCAATCTATCCAGGCTGAATGAAGGCTGATAGCCAGAAACCGGTCCTTGGATGCTTGATTCCGGTCTGGGAAAGACATGGCTTGGTAGTTCGGACTGGACTGTTCCCATGAGGAACAGGGTCAGAGCTGATTTGCCTATAGCCAGTGTCTAACCCAGGGTGGTGTGGAGTGCAAAAAAACGATGGATTTAGGCCCAGATCCTTGTACTGGGGTGAATGTATGACATTGTTCTACATTTTGTCCATCAACTGTGTTTTTTGCAATTTTCACCCCGATTTGGCTGGGTATGCTCAGACGTGAGTCCCAGGCTCTCCACACCACTGGAGTCAAGCTATCCAGGCTGAATGAAGGCTGATAGCCAGAAACCGGTCCTTGGATGCTTGATTCCGGTCTGGTAAAGACATGGCTTGGTAGTTCGGACTGGACTGTTCCCATGAGGCACAGGGTCAGAGCTGATTTGCATATAGCCAGTGTCTAACCCAGGGTGGTGTGGAGTGCAAAAAAACGATGGATTTAGGCCCAGATCCTTGTACTGGGGTGAATGTATGACATTGTTCTACATTCTGTCCATCAACTGTGTTTTTTGCAATTTTCACCCCGATTGGGCTGGGTATGCTCAGACGTGAGTCCCAGGCTCTCCACACCACTGGAGTCAAGCTATCCAGGCTGAATGAAGGCTGATAGCCAGAAACCGGTCCTTGGATGCTTGATTCCGGTCTGCGAAAGACATGGCTTGGTAGTTCAGACTGGACTGTTCCCATGAGGCACAGGGTCAGAGCTGATTTGCATATAGCCAGTGTCTAACCCAGGGTGGTGTGGAGTGCAAAAAAACGATGGATTTAGGCCCAGATCCTTGTACTGGGGTGAATGTATGACATTGTTCTACATTCTGTCCATCAACTGTGTTTTTGGCAATTTTCACCCCGATTGGGCTGGGTATGCTCAGACGTGGGTCCCAGGCTCTCCACACCACTGGAGTCAATCTATCCAGGCTGAATGAAGGCTGATAGCCAGAAACCGGTCCTTGGATGCTTGATTCCGGTCTGGGAAAGACATGGCTTGGTAGTTCGGACTGGACTGTTCCCATGAGGAACAGGGTCAGAGCTGATTTGCCTATAGCCAGTGTCTAACCCAGGGTGGTGTGGAGTGCAAAAAAACGATGGATTTAGGCCCAGATCCTTGTACTGGGGTGAATGTATGACATTGTTCTACATTTTGTCCATCAACTGTGTTTTTTGCAATTTTCACCCCGATTTGGCTGGGTATGCTCAGACGTGAGTCCCAGGCTCTCCACACCACTGGAGTCAAGCTATCCAGGCTGAATGAAGGCTGATAGCCAGAAACCGGTCCTTGGATGCTTGATTCCGGTCTGGTAAAGACATGGCTTGGTAGTTCGGACTGGACTGTTCCCATGAGGCACAGGGTCAGAGCTGTTTTGCATATAGACAGTGTCTAACCCAGGGTGGTGTGGAGTGCAAAAAAACGATGGATTTAGGCCCAGATCCTTGTACTGGGGTGAATGTATGACATTGTTCTACATTCTGTCCATCAACTGTGTTTTTTGCAATTTTCACCCCGATTGGGCTGGGTATGCTCAGACGTGAGTCCCAGGCTCTCCACACCACTGGAGTCAAGCTATCCAGGCTGAATGAAGGCTGATAGCCAGAAACCGGTCCTTGGATGCTTGATTCCGGTCTGGGAAAGACATGGCTTGGTAGTTCGGACTGGACTGTTCCCATGAGGCACAGGGTCAGAGCTGATTTGCATATAGCCAGTGTCTAACCCAGGGTGGTGTGGAGTGCAAAAAAACGATGGATTTAGGCCCAGATCCTTGTACTGGGGTGAATGTATGACATTGTTCTACATTCTGTCCATCAACTGTGTTTTTTGCAATTTTCACCCCGATTGGGCTGGGTATGCTCAGACGTGAGTCCCAGGCTCTCCACACCACTGGAGTCAAGCTATCCAGGCTGAATGAAGGCTGATAGCCAGAAACCGGTCCTTGGATGCTTGATTCCGGTCTGGTAAAGACATGGCTTGGTAGTTCGGACTGGACTGTTCCCATGAGGCACAGGGTCAGAGCTGATTTGCATATAGCCAGTGTCTAACCCAGGGTGGCGTGGAGTGCAAAAAAACGATGGATTTAGGCCCAGATCCTTGTACTGGGGTGAATGTATGACATTGTTCTACATTCTGTCCATCAACTGTGTTTTTTGCAATTTTCACCCCGATTGGGCTGGGTATGCTCAGACGTGAGTCCCAGGCTCTCCACACCACTGGAGTCAAGCTATCCAGGCTGAATGAAGGCTGATAGCCAGAAACCGGTCCTTGGATGCTTGATTCCGGTCTGCGAAAGACATGGCTTGGTAGTTCGGACTGGACTGTTCCCATGAGGCACAGGGTCAGAGCTGATTTGCATATAGCCAGTGTCTAACCCAGGGTGGTGTGGAGTGCAAAAAAACGATGGATTTAGGCCCAGATCCTTGTACTGGGGTGAATGTATGACATTGTTCTACATTCTGTCCATCAACTGTGTTTTTTGCAATTTTCACCCCGATTGGGCTGGGTATGCTCAGACGTGAGTCCCAGGCTCTCCACACCACTGGAGTCAAGCTATCCAGGCTGAATGAAGGCTGATAGCCAGAAACCGGTCCTTGGATGCTTGATTCCGGTCTGCGAAAGACATGGCTTGGTAGTTCGGACTGGACTGTTCCCATGAGGCACAGGGTCAGAGCTGATTTGCATATAGCCAGTGTCTAACCCAGGGTGGTGTGGAGTGCAAAAAAACGATGGATTTAGGCCCAGATCCTTGTACTGGGGTGAATGTATGACATTGTTCTACATTCTGTCCATCAACTGTGTTTTTTGCAATTTTCACCCCGATTGGGCTGGGTATGCTCAGACGTGAGTCCCAGGCTCTCCACACCACTGGAGTCAAGCTATCCAGGCTGAATGAAGGCTGATAGCCAGAAACCGGTCCTTGGATGCTTGATTCCGGTCTGGTAAAGACATGGCTTGGTAGTTCGGACTGGACTGTTCCCATGAGGCACAGGGTCAGAGCTGATTTGCATATAGCCAATGTCTAACCCAGGGTGGTGTGGAGTGCAAAAAAACGATGGATTTAGGCCCAGATCCTTGTACTGGGGTGAATGTATGACATTGTTCTACATTCTGTCCATCAACTGTGTTTTTTGCAATTTTCACCCCGATTGGGCTGGGTATGCTCAGACGTGAGTCCCAGGCTCTCCACACCACTGGAGTCAAGCTATCCAGGCTGAATGAAGGCTGATAGCCAGAAACCGGTCCTTGGATGCTTGATTCCGGTCTGCGAAAGACATGGCTTGGTAGTTCGGACTGGACTGTTCCCATGAGGCACAGGGTCAGAGCTGATTTGCATATAGCCAGTGTCTAACCCAGGGTGGTGTGGAGTGCAAAAAAATGATGGATCTAGGCCCAGATCCTTGTACTGGGGTGAATGTATGACATTGTTCTACATTCTGTCCATCAACTGTGTTTTTTGCAATTTTCACCCCGATTGGGCTGGGTATGCTCAGACGTGAGTCCCAGGCTCTCCACACCACTGGAGTCAAGCTATCCAGTCTGAATGAAGGCTGATAGCCAGAAACCGGTCCTTGGATGCTTGATTCCGGTCTGGGAAAGACATGGCTTGGTAGTTCGGACTGGACTGTTCCCATGAGGCACAGGGTCAGAGCTGATTTGCATATAGCCAGTGTCTAACCCAGGGTGGTGTGGAGTGCAAAAGAACGATGGATTTAGGCCCAGGTCCTTGTACTGGGGTGAATGTATGACATTGTTCTACATTCTGTCCATCAACTGTGTTTTTTGCAATTTTCACCCCGATTGGGCTGGGTATGCTCAGACGTGAGTCCCAGGCTCTCCACACCACTGGAGTCAAGCTATCCAGGCTGAATGAAGGCTGATAGCCAGAAACCGGTCCTTGGATGCTGGATTCCGGTCTGGGAAAGACATGGCTTGGTAGTTCGGACTGGACTGTTCCCATGAGGCACAGGGTCAGAGCTGATTTGCATATAGCCAGTGTCTAACCCAGGTTGGTGTGTAGTGCAAAAAAACGATGGATTTAGGCCTAGATCCTTGTACTGGGGTGAATGTATGACATTGTTCTACATTCTGTCCATCAACTGTGTTTTTTGCAATTTTCACCCCGATTGGGCTGGGTATGCTCAGACATGAGTCCCAGGCTCTCCACACCACTGGAGTCAAGCTATCCAGTCTGAATGAAGGCTGATAGCCAGAAACCGGTCCTTGGATGCTTGATTCCGGTCTGGGAAAGACATGGCTTGGTAGTTCGGACTGGACTGTTCCCATGAGGCACAGGGTCAGAGCTGATTTGCATATAGCCAGTGTCTAACCCAGGGTGGTGTGGAGTGCAAAAAAACGATGGATTTAGGCCCAGATCCTTGTACTGGGGTGAATGTATGACATTGTTCTACATTCTGTCCATCAACTGTGTTTTTTGCAATTTTCACCCCGATTGGGCTGGGTATGCTCAGACGTGAGTCCCAGGCTCTCCACACCACTGGAGTCAAGCTATCCAGGCTGAATGAAGGCTGATAGCCAGAAACCGGTCCTTGGATGCTGGATTCCGGTCTGGGAAAGACATGGCTTGGTAGTTCGGACTGGACTGTTCCCATGAGGCACAGGGTCAGAGCTGATTTGCATATAGCCAGTGTCTAACCCAGGTTGGTGTGTAGTGCAAAAAAACGATGGATCTAGGCCCAGATCCTTGTACTGGGGTGAATGTATGACATTGTTCTACATTCTGTCCATCAACTGTGTTTTTTGCAATTTTCACCCCGATTGGGCTGGGTATGCTCAGACGTGAGTCCCAGGCTCTCCACACCACTGGAGTCAAGCTATCCAGTCTGAATGAAGGCTGATAGCCAGAAACCGGTCCTTGGATGCTTGATTCCGGTCTGGGAAAGACATGGCTTGGTAGTTCGGACTGGACTGTTCCCATGAGGCACAGGGTCAGAGCTGATTTGCATATAGCCAGTGTCTAACCCAGGGTGGTGTGGAGTGCAAAAAAACGATGGATTTAGGCCCAGGTCCTTGTACTGGGGTGAATGTATGACATTGTTCTACATTCTGTCCATCAACTGTGTTTTTTGCAATTTTCACCCCGATTGGGCTGGGTATGCTCAGACGTGAGTCCCAGGCTCTCCACACCACTGGAGTCAAGCTATCCAGGCTGAATGAAGGCTGATAGCCAGAAACCGGTCCTTGGATGCTGGATTCCGGTCTGGGAAAGACATGGCTTGGTAGTTCGGACTGGACTGTTCCCATGAGGCACAGGGTCAGAGCTGATTTGCATATAGCCAGTGTCTAACCCAGGTTGGTGTGTAGTGCAAAAAAACGATGGATTTAGGCCTAGATCCTTGTACTGGGGTGAATGTATGACATTGTTCTACATTCTGTCCATCAACTGTGTTTTTTGCAATTTTCACCCCGATTGGGCTGGGTATGCTCAGACATGAGTCCCAGGCTCTCCACACCACTGGAGTCAAGCTATCCAGTCTGAATGAAGGCTGATAGCCAGAAACCGGTCCTTGGATGCTTGATTCCGGTCTGGGAAAGACATGGCTTGGTAGTTCGGACTGGACTGTTCCCATGAGGCACAGGGTCAGAGCTGATTTGCATATAGCCAGTGTCTAACCCAGGGTGGTGTGGAGTGCAAAAAAACGATGGATTTAGGCCCAGATCCTTGTACTGGGGTGAATGTATGACATTGTTCTACATTCTGTCCATCAACTGTGTTTTTTGCAATTTTCACCCCGATTGGGCTGGGTATGCTCAGACGTGAGTCCCAGGCTCTCCACACCACTGGAGTCAAGCTATCCAGGCTGAATGAAGGCTGATAGCCAGAAACCGGTCCTTGGATGCTGGATTCCGGTCTGGGAAAGACATGGCTTGGTAGTTCGGACTGGACTGTTCCCATGAGGCACAGGGTCAGAGCTGATTTGCATATAGCCAGTGTCTAACCCAGGTTGGTGTGTAGTGCAAAAAAACGATGGATTTAGGCCCAGATCCTTGTACTGGGGTGAATGTATGACATTGTTCTACATTCTGTCCATCAACTGTGTTTTTTGCTAATTCCTATGGTCATGAACATTGCCATCCTAATTGAACAGACAAATAAATAAAGTATTACATGGCCATTCGTGACTCGGTACCAATCTTGATAAGCTAAGATGATCTGACATTAGGGTACTGATTGTTCAACCCGATGTACATGTATACGTTTTTTATTTAACTCTCTTCTTTTAATCTCATTGCATTTTAAATGTCTTGTTTTGTTTGTTGTTACCATGGTCGTAATATGCTTCGCTTTTGTAAATGATTTTAGGTAATCATACAATAAAGTATTTCAATTTTCAAATTCAGAGGACTCTAAAAGAACCGGGGGTGCTGGTCATTGAGCCAAGGGTAGGTGAGTATGAAGAACGTCACCTTGAGGAGACCTCTACATGAGTGCAAATGCTACAAACACAAATGAGGCAAAGCAGGGTGGCTTCATGGAATCACCTTGTGCAGAGGATCACCATGGCAACAAGGGTAGGGAATGATCACACACATTCGTGTTTCAAATGTGGGTGGCAGCAGGAGTACGGCATACTCGTGCTGCCACCCACATTTGTAACACGAATTTTACTCGATTGCGTGACCGGACTATGCCCTGACGAGGGTTTCGATAACTTTTAAATTTGAGGTGCTACTGCTTCGTGGAGTCTACTTTTACTCCTTTATCGCGCCACTTGGAACTGATAGTTAGTGGTGTCTCCAGCATTGTAAATATATGTGCTGCCCTGATGAAGTCTATATGCATACACTGCTAATTAGACGAAACATGTGTGGCTAGAAATCAAAAGGATGCTGTTGTGAACATTAAAGAAGAAGACTGACACTTATTTTGGAATATGATGTTTCATTTTTGATGGATGATTTTTTATAACACGACTGTTCGAATTTGCTCGGGATATATCGTGTCTATCTTTGTTGATGTGGATTTCTGCATTATATGGTGACGGTTAGATAGACGTCATTTTTATCCCTAGTAGCAGCCCTAATAAGTTTAATTAATTACTGATGACAATTGAGCGCAAGCGTATAACCTACTATCTACTGTTCTTCTGCTTTGTCTGAACTATAACAAGATGGTTACCAACATCAAGATTCAAAGCCTTTATTTTGCAAAGTGGACATTGTAAATAAAACCAAATGATAAATGAGGGTGGGACAGGAAGGGGTGTTTGGAAGAAGAGAGAAACATGGGAACATGGAAACAACCTCAAACAGCCACGTGAATACTGATCATTTGAAATCAGGTAATGACAGAGAAGAGACAAGGAACTGACTCCAAATACACTTGAATTTACCTGCACATTGTTTGGTTTTAAAGGATATGTTTTCTAGAGATGCAAGTTCAAACATTTCATAAACATCCCTACTCACCAGTTAAATTTACTACAAACATTTCTTAGAATTGTCCTTTTTTCAGGGTTAACACCATACACCATCCATAGTTTCAATCTAACTGCAAGCCATTGACTTAATCATCATCAAATCTTTATTCGGATATTTATTTATCCATAAAAGCAATTTTAAAATACATGGCATAGTAGACTTCACATAGATACATTATAATAAAGTAATCTAATAAGAAAAATTGTTTATAAAGTTATACGATCAACATCTTTATCCATTTTACATCCTGTATTCAGCTGCACATACATATATAATCTAAAGGCCTAAAAAGCCATTCAGATCCTTTTCATACATATCTATTTCTTAAAAACAGTTTAACCCGATATATCCCGCACAAATCAAGGTACAGTAAGATATAATCTGCATATTTCAAATCATCCAATTCTGTTAGTTGTTTTCTTCTAGCAATAACATGTATAATATACACTGAAGCAGTATACGGAATAATCACTCTCAAGTTTACATGGCCATTTAAATGCATCCTGGTACAAGGGGAGCTTTTGGGGTAGAAAAAGTGGACGTAACAGACTACTTATATAGTATGCGCACATCGGGCCATTCCCTCCTCCCCAAATTCTTTCACCTTACCACTCTTGGAATCAGGATATGTTGTCCACGGCGTATCCTTTTATTCACAACAATGCAAGTGAACCATCAAAAACCATTACCAAAGAAAAGAAACCTTCTTGGATATATACGAACTATTCCCAGCATCACACTTTATCTGCATCAACATGTCAACAGCAGTAAGGGAATTAGGTACGACATTGTCTTTACACTTTAACATTTAACTCGGCCGTACACTAGAACAACTTGGCCGTATATTTCGAACCTACACTTTAACTTTTAACTCGGCCGTACACAAGAACTTAGCCATACATTTGAACTTGGCCGTCTAGGCCGCCAATTTCTCACTGTGCTGTGCACCTTGCGCCGTCAGACCCCAACGCGCTACATCCAACGGTTGCATTGCTTGACATCCAGGGCACTGCACACCGCACTGGCCCTCCGGGGTACCTGAACATAGGCACCCTCCGAAAGATTATACTCAGTCCAAACGTGGTGGGTTAGGGTAGAAGAATCCAGGACTACCGTCAGGTCAGTCCCTCCTCCCCGCCTACCCACTGCACTCGTGGAATCTACCCCTTCCAGGGGTCCATCGAATGGCTGCACCTCCATAGTTGTGCATCCCCCTTTGTTGTAAACTGTCAGCGCTCTGCCACAGGGTGAGAATCTCCCCGGCGCACTCACCCTCCCCCCACCCCTGACGTTGACACTGCTCCCTAACCTCTGTCCTTTTTTCTCCCAATGAACCTTATTGTTACTGAACCCCACTGGATTCCAGGTGGGAAAGAGATGAGATGAACCAATCGGCCCCCTGGGCAGTTTTTAACTGATGTCAGTAGCAGCCCATATTGTGCACTGGGTTATTCACACGAACTGGCACTTATGTTTGAATAGTGGGCATGGGAGCAGAAGAAACATGGGCACCTGCCCTTACTGTTTCACAAACGAAGCTTTGCCACCGAGACTCCTAGTGATAACATATGAGGATATCTTCCCCATATATGTCCTCCCCCTATTGTTATTGTTGACCACTTTATGAAGAGTGCAGAAGAAACATGGGCACCTGCCCTCACTGTTTCACCAAGGATGCTTTGCCACCGGGATACCTCATTAGAGGAGACTCCTAGTAATAACGTATGAGGATATCTTCCCCATATTGTTGACCACTTTAAGAAGAGTGCTGTCACGCTACAAGCGATGTACTTTGATAGTAATGCCTGCTAAGTAACTGTTACCTCCCAGGTGCTCTTTGTTTGAGGAGTTTTGCCATACATTTTATTTTTATACTTTAACTTTTAAATTCGGCCGTACCCTAGAACTTGGCCGTACATTTGAACTTGGCCGTCTTGGCCACCAAGTACCACCCTGCTGCGTACATTGTGTCGGCAGGCCCCCACGCGCTACAGCCAACAGCTGCACAACTAGGCGTCCAGTGCAGGGCCCGACCATTAATGGAAAACATATTTGCTACAGCCCCTTCCCAGGTTCCACCCAAGATTAATCTGGCCCGACCAAAAGAGAATTCTGCCGAGAAAAAAGTCTGCCTCACCCCCAACTCCTCCACCGTCGGGCAGGAGGGGAGCACTGCGTCTCGCATTGGGCCCCTGCGCAGCGGATAAATGGCCCCTTAGCAAGCCCATACTGTGCACAGGATTATGTACATGGGGCCTTTATGTCTGAATAATGGGCTCCAGATTAGAGAAAACAGTACTGTGCACTGAGTTATTACCTATACCGGCACGGAAGTTTGATTAAAGGGCTTTGGAGCAGCCAAAATTAGAGCATCTGCCCTCACTGTTGCAAGGAAAGCACCGCCCCCCCGCATAACTGCTCCCAGGAAACGTTTGCAAAGAACTAAAAAGGTCCCTTTCCCTATCTGTTATTGTTGGCCACTTTATGGTGAGCGTATCCCACCACACGGCAGTTTCTAGCACCTCACCATAAGAAACTTGTGTTACCCTTGTTAACGGCAATCTCAAGCCCTAGCATTTGTTATGCACCCTCGCCAAAATTAGTCATTAGCGCAGGCAAATGATTTAAAACCCCCTGATGTTTGTTATGATGTGTGTTATGACCTTAATATTTGCAAACACACCGCATCAGCCAGGGTGCACCTAAAGCCCGTCCAGCGAGCATCTTAGGTGAGGTCGGAAAGTCTATGACCACTGGCCTGCCAGCACCCTTTCTCGCCCGCCTGGAGCCAACTAAGCGTAATTGTACCTTACTGAAGCCTGTTGGGAGCCACACCAGGTGTCCCATCTACCGGGTGCCCTTGCTCAGACTTTGCAATCTTTTACATACTATAAGGATTTAACGCGCTGAGAGCTTGACAGACCCTTGTTTATGAACCTTTAAGTAAAGGCTTTACATTTGTGTTAAGTAAAGGCTTAGAGTTTTTGTTTAGAGCCGACGATACTGCACCCAGATCCTGTGTCCCTAGAGCGTTTCTTTTGGTAGAACTTGTGCAACTTGTGAAGCAAACTGGAACACTTAGTAAATAATGTTATAGTTATTCAAACGGAAGAAGCAAGCTACTCCTTAGTCCAAGGGCTTTAAAACACCCCAGTAATTCCTGGAGTTACTACCCCAGCAGTAGGCATTAAATCAACCCTGGAAGGATGAAAGGCTGAGTGAACCTATACCGGACTCCCATGGCTGCAATCCAGGATCCTGTATGACCCCGCTGCGTCATGTCTGAGTCCGTGAGTTATCTCCTTCTAACTCTACCAATAACCACTGAGGTTAGTGCGGTCACCACCAAATGCAGACAGCTCATAAAGCGTTTGCAAAACCTGTGAAGGGCCCCCAGTGTGTTTTCCACGAATCCCTGAACGTTGAAGCCCCAGCCTAGTGCTTCGTTCTCAATGGCTTCGAAGACAACCGCCCAGGACGTGGAGAGGCGACTCATTTCTATTTAAATGGTATATACCTGTGCACCATAATACCTGAAGCACCAGAAACCCCTAGCACCCTGACACTACTTAACAACTGGGTACCACCACCCACGGATGGTACAGCGCATAGAGGAGAACTGCGCAACATGGCGGCTTGATACCAACCAATGCCAATGTGCGCCGGATACCAGGCGTGCTGCTGCTGATGAACGTCCTGAACGCTTCGTGAACCTTGCTGCCGCCATCCCAGCGAGAACCAGATACCGGCAAGAGAAAAAGAAACAGTATCGTTAAGTGGGGAAAGTGGGGACATTCCTGCACTATGGTAACACCCTAGTAGAGTGCGAATTCCTACCCATCAGACTCATGCCCCAATTACCATTTCCCTTGCGCCCCGTCCTCTACTGTGCCGACATTTGTGCCAAGCACCTCGATATAGAGATATATATATATATATATTTTTTTTTTTTACCGTTGTAATAGAAACATTTACAGGCCGGTACTTGGCACTTTATAAAAATAGAAATAAACGAATAGCTCACCCAAGCCCGATAACGTAATTATGTAAAACATTTTGTTACGCCTATTACCGGTGTCAGGGGCGTAGCTAGAGCTTGTGGCGCCCGGGGCTATCCCTCAGATTGCCGCCCCTGGGGGGGAGTGGTGCGGGGAAAAAGGACGGCGAGCACTTGAAAGAGGTCCGAGAGACACGTAGTATTGCCGCTAATAGTTTCCTCGATCATGCAAGTAACATGCACATACATGACACGGTCCAAGGCTAAACAGTTGAATACACCGGTGACTGGCAGAGTGATGAAGAGAATGAGGAGGGTGTGAGGGAGAGGCCAGGGAGTGATGAAGAGGATGAGGAGGGTGTGAGGGAGAGATGCCAGGGAGTGATGAAAAGAATGAGGAGGGTGAGAGGGAAAGAGGCCAGGGAGTTATGAAAAGAATGAGCAGGGTGTGAGGGAGAGAGGCCAGGGAGTTATGAAAAGAATGAGCAGGGTGAGAGGGAAAGAGGCTAGAGAGTGATCAAGAGAATGAGAAGGGCCAGTGTGAGGGAGAGATGCCAGGGAGTGATGAAAAGAATGAGGAGGGTGTGAGGGAGAGAGGCCAGGGAGTGATGAAAAGAATGAGGAGGGTGTGAGGGAGAGATGCCAGGGAGTGATGAAAAGAATGAGGAGGGTGTGAGGGAAAGAGGCTAGAGAGTGATCAAGAGAATGAGAAGGGCCAGTGTGAGGGAGAGATGCCAGGGAGTGATGAAAAGAATGAGCAGGGTGAGAGGGAAAGAGGCTAGAGAGTGATCAAGAGAATCAGAAGGGCCAGTGTGAGGGAGAGAGGCCAGGGAGTGATGAAAAGAATGAGCAGGGTGAGAGGGGAAGAGGCTAGAGAGTGATCAAGAGAATGAGAAGGGCCAGTGTGAGGGAGAGATGCCAGGGAGTGATGAAAAGAAGGAGGAGGGTGTGAGGGAGAGAGGCCAGGGAGTGATGAAAAGAATGAGCAGGGTGAGAGGGAAAGAGGCTAGAGAGTGATCAAGAGAATGAGAAGGGCCAGTGTGAGGGAGAGAGGCCAGGGAGTGATGAAAAGAAGGAGGAGGGTGTGAGGGAGAGAGGCCAGGGAGTGATGAAAAGAATGAGCAGGGTGAGAGGGAAAGAGGCTAGAGAGTGATCAAGAGAATGAGAAGGGCCAGTGTGAGGGAGAGATGCCAGGGAGTGATGAAAAGAATGAGGAGGGTGTGAGGGAGAGAGGCTAGAGAGTGATCAAGAGAATGAGAAGGGCCAGTGTGAGGGAGAGATGCCAGGGAGTGATGAAAAGAATGAGGAGGGTGTGAGGGAAAGAGGCTAGAGAGTGATCAAGAGAATGAGAAGGGCCAGTGTGAGGGAGAGATGCCAGGGAGTGATGAAAAGAATGAGCAGGGTGAGAGGGAAAGAGGCTAGAGAGTGATCAAGAGAATGAGAAGGGCCAGTGTGAGGGAGAGATGCCAGGGAGTGATGAAAAGAATGAGCAGGGTGTGAGGGAGAGATGCCAGGGAGTGATGAAAAGAATGAGGAGGGTGTGAGGGAAAGAGGCTAGAGAGTGATCAAGAGAATGAGAAGGGCCAGTGTGAGGGAGAGATGCCAGGGAGTGATGAAAAGAAGGAGGAGGGTGTGAGGGAGAGAGGCCAGGGAGTGATGAAAAGAATGAGCAGGGTGAGAGGGAAAGAGGCTAGAGAGTGATCAAGAGAATGAGAAGGGCCAGTGTGAGGGAGAGATGCCAGGGAGTGATGAAAAGAATGAGGAGGGTGTGAGGGAGAGAGGCCAGGGAGTGATGAAAAGAATGAGCAGGGTGAGAGGGAAAGAGGCTAGAGAGTGATCAAGAGAATGAGAAGGGCCAGTGTGAGGGAGAGATGCCAGGGAGTGATGAAAAGAATGAGCAGGGTGTGAGGGAGAGATGCCAGGGAGTGATGAAAAGAATGAGGAGGGTGTGAGGGAAAGAGGCTAGAGAGTGATCAAGAGAATGAGAAGGGCCAGTGTGAGGGAGAGATGCCAGGGAGTGATGAAAAGAATGAGCAGGGTGAGAGGGAAAGAGGCTAGAGAGTGATCAAGAGAATGAGAAGGGCCAGTGTGAGGGAGAGATGCCAGGGAGTGATGAAAAGAATGAGCAGGGTGAGAGGGAAAGAGGCTAGAGAGTGATCAAGAGAATGAGAAGGGCCAGTGTGAGGGAGAGATGCCAGGGAGTGATGAAAAGAATGAGCAGGGTGAGAGGGAAAGAGGCTAGAGAGTGATCAAGAGAATGAGAAGGGCCAGTGTGAGGGAGAGATGCCAGGGAGTGATGAAAAGAATGAGGAGGGTGTGAGGGAGAGAGGCCAGGGAGTGATGAAAAGAATGAGGAGGGTGTGAGGGAGAGATGCCAGGGAGTGATGAAAAGAATGAGGAGGGTGTGAGGGAAAGAGGCTAGAGAGTGATCAAGAGAATGAGAAGGGCCAGTGTGAGGGAGAGATGCCAGGGAGTGATGAAAAGAATGAGCAGGGTGAGAGGGAAAGAGGCTAGAGAGTGATCAAGAGAATGAGAAGGGCCAGTGTGAGGGAGAGATGCCAGGGAGTGATGAAAAGAAAGAGCAGGGTGAGAGGGAAAGAGGCTAGAGAGTGATCAAGAGAATGAGAAGGGCCAGTGTGAGGGAGAGATGCCAGGGAGTGATGAAAAGAATGAGGAGGGTGTGAGGGAGAGAGGCCAGGGAGTGATGAAAAGAAGGAGGAGGGTGTGAGGGAGAGATGCCAGGGAGTGATGAAAAGAATGAGGAGGGTGTGAGGGAAAGAGGCTAGAGAGTGATCAAGAGAATGAGAAGGGCCAGTGTGAGGGAGAGATGCCAGGGAGTGATGAAAAGAATGAGCAGGGTGAGAGGGAAAGAGGCTAGAGAGTGATCAAGAGAATGAGAAGGGCCAGTGTGAGGGAGAGAGGCCAGGGAGTGATGAAAAGAATGAGCAGGGTGAGAGGGAAAGAGGCTAGAGAGTGATCAAGAGAATGAGAAGGGCCAGTGTGAGGGAGAGATGCCAGGGAGTGATGAAAAGAAGGAGGAGGGTGTGAGGGAGAGAGGCCAGGGAGTGATGAAAAGAATGAGCAGGGTGAGAGGGAAAGAGGCTAGAGAGTGATCAAGAGAATGAGAAGGGCCAGTGTGAGGGAGAGATGCCAGGGAGTGATGAAAAGAAGGAGGAGGGTGTGAGGGAGAGAGGCCAGGGAGTGATGAAAAGAATGAGCAGGGTGAGAGGGAAAGAGGCTAGAGAGTGATCAAGAGAATGAGAAGGGCCAGTGTGAGGGAGAGATGCCAGGGAGTGATGAAAAGAATGAGGAGGGTGTGAGGGAGAGAGGCCAGGGAGTGATGAAAATAATGAGCAGGGTGAGAGGGAAAGAGGCTAGAGAGTGATCAAGAGAATGAGAAGGGCCAGTGTGAGGGAGAGATGCCAGGGAGTGATGAAAAGAATGAGCAGGGTGTGAGGGAGAGATGCCAGGGAGTGATGAAAAGAATGAGGAGGGTGTGAGGGAAAGAGGCTAGAGAGTGATCAAGAGAATGAGAAGGGCCAGTGTGAGGGAGAGATGCCAGGGAGTGATGAAAAGAAGGAGGAGGGTGTGAGGGAGAGAGGCCAGGGAGTGATGAAAAGAATGAGCAGGGTGAGAGGGAAAGAGGCTAGAGAGTGATCAAGAGAATGAGAAGGGCCAGTGTGAGGGAGAGATGCCAGGGAGTGATGAAAAGAATGAGGAGGGTGTGAGGGAGAGAGGCCAGGGAGTGATGAAAAGAAGGAGCAGGGTGAGAGGGAAAGAGGCTAGAGAGTGATCAAGAGAATGAGAAGGGCCAGTGTGAGGGAGAGATGCCAGGGAGTGATGAAAAGAATGAGCAGGGTGTGAGGGAGAGATGCCAGGGAGTGATGAAAAGAATGAGGAGGGTGTGAGGGAAAGAGGCTAGAGAGTGATCAAGAGAATGAGAAGGGCCAGTGTGAGGGAGAGATGCCAGGGAGTGATGAAAAGAATGAGCAGGGTGAGAGGGAAAGAGGCTAGAGAGTGATCAAGAGAATGAGAAGGGCCAGTGTGAGGGAGAGATGCCAGGGAGTGATGAAAAGAATGAGCAGGGTGAGAGGGAAAGAGGCTAGAGAGTGATCAAGAGAATGAGAAGGGCCAGTGTGAGGGAGAGATGCCAGGGAGTGATGAAAAGAATGAGCAGGGTGAGAGGGAAAGAGGCTAGAGAGTGATCAAGAGAATGAGAAGGGCCAGTGTGAGGGAGAGAGGCCAGGGAGTGATGAAAAGAATGAGCAGGGTGAGAGGGGAAGAGGCTAGAGAGTGATCAAGAGAATGAGAAGGGCCAGTGTGAGGGAGAGATGCCAGGGAGTGATGAAAAGAATGAGGAGGGTGTGAGGGAAAGAGGCTAGAGAGTGATCAAGAGAATGAGAAGGGCCAGTGTGAGGGAGAGATGCCAGGGAGTGATGAAAAGAATGAGGAGGGTGTGAGGGAGAGAGGCCAGGGAGTGATGAAAAGAATGAGGAGGGTGTGAGGGAGAGAGGCCAGGGAGTGATGAAAAGAATGAGGAGGGTGTGAGGGAGAGATGCCAGGGAGTGATGAAAAGAATGAGGAGGGTGTGAGGGAAAGAGGCTAGAGAGTGATCAAGAGAATGAGAAGGGCCAGTGTGAGGGAGAGAGGCCAGGGAGTGATGAAAAGAATGAGGAGGGTGTGAGGGAAAGAGGCTAGAGAGTGATCAAGAGAATGAGAAGGGCCAGTGTGAGGGAGAGATGCCAGGGAGTGATGAAAAGAATGAGGAGGGTGTGAGGGAGAGAGGCCAGGGAGTGATGAAAAGATTGAGGAGGGTGTGAGGGAGAGAGGCCAGGGAGTGATGAAAAGATTGAGGAGGGTGTGAGGGAGAGAGGCCAGGGAGTGATGAAAAGAATGAGGAGGGTGTGAGGGAGAGAGGCCAGGGAGTGATGAAAAGAATGAGGAGGGTGTGAGGGAGTGAGGCTAGAGAGTGATCAAGAGAATGAGAAGGGCCAGTGTGAGGGAGAGATGCCAGGGAGTGATGAAAAGAATGAGGAGGGTGTGAGGAAGTGAGGCCAGGGAGTAAGAAAGGGGATGAAGTGTGGCGGCGGTGAGCATGACATGTTTACAAAAGAAAAGCAATTTAGTGCCATGAGGCGACTCAGTTCTTGGTTGTGAGCACTAAAACTTTTTTTTAAAAAACACAAGATAGCATAGGACACTGTGCGCATAGCACATGTTGGGGAAGAAAGGCATCCCAAGAGCAGGGTGGGATGAGTACAGTAGAGAGAAATGTCTGCACCCTGTGCTTCTGCGTGCCCCCCGTGACCCAACGCAGGATGTCTCTGGTTTCCAGAAAACTGCAAGGCGCTCGGCAAACCGGAGAGAGGGCTTCATTTTCCTAACTGGCTGGAAGTGCAGCCAATGATGGGGAGCTGAGAGCCGCCTGTGGGCTGAGCCTGTAACCGATACCCCCAAGTCTACCCAGGGCACAGGAAGGGAGCCAGGCGTCACTGCCGAGACTCGAGACCCGGGCTGGGAGGCAGCGCCAGGGCAGGGCTGCCGATAATCCATCTGCCCCTATGCATTCATCTACCCATCTGGCCCTTCACCTGAATCCATCAATACCGGCAGAGATGCGTCCACCCACCCACTTACAGTGCAAACACTCAAACCCATCTCTCTGTTCACCAAACCACTCCTCCATCCATCCATTCACCCATTTCCACGCATCTATCCACAAATTTGTACCAATTATTCCATTCACCCATTGATACTGATGCATTCCTTTTATCTATTCATTGCACCATATTCAAGTTTTCTTACCGCACAATTAAGCATAAATCCATACACCGACCTACAGCTGTGTAATTATCTTTCTAACATACAAAAAAGCAAACCCTGTTAAGATAGTCGCAGGCTAGGATTGCTGTTAGAGTGCTGAAAAGGGGTATAGAACTGATCTAATACTTAGCCAGAATATCTGCTGGCCACAAAAGACAATATTACGGGGCTACAACTTATTATCTACACACAACATGTGAAGTAAACAACGCTAGTGCTGGAATGATTAAAAGTTTATACACAATTTATTAGCAAACCTCCCACCTGGGTTACAATCTAAAACAATTTTATTTGTAGCAGCATATACAGAAATAAAACACAATTTAAAATTTGGCAAAATTCTACAGTCAAAGTATTGTAAAAAAAGTCGACGCGGCGTTTCGGTGTAATTGATCTTGACACCTTCTTCAGGACACAAACATTTGACTTCTTTATCTATAAACAGATAACAAGATTTAGCATCACAGTCTCTTATTGTTACATTTATCTGCAAGCCCTGTCTCTTATTTATAAATACCATCTCCATTAGGCATTTTTCTCAAAATTACTTTACTACCCCATTCTTTTTTTTAAAAAATATATAATCAGCCTCTCAGTCACTTCACATACGGTGAGTCAAAAAACATACATAGTTTATATTTTAAATACAACCTATGCACTATTGGTAGTACATTAAAAAGAGCAAGAACTGATCTACCTTTTATCTTGATTTAGAGAGGCTTTTCAATTGCCTTCACTCTTGTATGGTGGTCAAATCACCAAGGAATCTTCATAGTATTCCATACATGAACAGACGATCTAAGTGCAAACAGTGCAAAAAATGGACGGTGCCACTCCTTAGTACTAATGATACTCATGTTCCACTTGCCACAATTCATTCGGCAAACAATATGTTATTTTACCTTATGTTGCGGACTGGGGATTGTCTATGCACGGAGGAACCACCGAATTTCATACAGGGTGCTCAATATAGCTCATCCCCTTAGGTTCTTTATCTATAAGGACTCGTCCTGAGCAAGAAAATAATTAAATTAGGGGACTCCTGTGTTAGAACGATCACACACATACATATGTCCGGTCCTAATTATGTTACTCACCCCATAAATGCGGGTAGGAGTTCTGGTTCGAACTGTTTGGGAATTCTCAATTGTTCGGGTCTTCTCAGTTGTTTCGCCTAGCAGGCATGTATACTGCAGACATAAACATTAAGAAGGGATATTTAGCTCTCATTCTTAAGAACACCTGGGATTGATGTTCCTATCTCATCCTCCATTAGTCATGCTCATGTTGTCTGCATATCGCAAATCTGTTTATATTTGTAAAGGCATTATAACCCTATTGTGTTAGCTTTAAAGCATGACACTCGTGTTATGTAAAGAGCGTTCTATGGGCAAGCTGTCCTGGATCTCGCAAATCTGTTTATATTTATAAAGGCATTATAACCCTATTATATTAGTTTAAAGCATGCCACTCGTGATATATAAAGAGCGTTCTATGAGCAAGCTGTCCTGGATCTCGGATTGTCCACTCCCCCCTCTCATGTTCTCACATCGCTAAATTTGAATCAAAGATTTAACTAAAAGAGTTTCAATCAAAACGATGGCATACTTTTCACATGTAGTGAAAAGCCAGCGGGGCTGCTGCCTACTCCGTGTCTGGGTGTCAAGACCTAGGGGCTCGTCTGTACGCATACCTCAAATCTTCTGGTCGGCCTCCCTGTTCCTCCGTGTCCTGCTCCCTCGCATCAATCGACTGGAATAGAGCAGAAACCTACGGAGCACTCTTATTCAGTTCCGGATCGGGTTAACCCGGAAGTAGTTGTGATGTGTTCCGTTGTTTTGCGGGCGGATACAGAGATAGAATATTTTGATATAGTATATTGCCCTCATCTCAATTAGGATCAAGTCCAAAATGCGATCTATTTGCTTTGGTGTTAATCATTTAAATTACAACCAAAGGATGTGGTGCCGGAGTAATTTCGGCCACAGTGGTTTATATCGACACTGGTTGAAGCAATCTTCAGATTTAGTGGTGTTGGTGACCCCTCTTATTATAGAACATTGCAATAGACCAAAACGGCCTGTGTGTATTGTTTCTAACTGGTTATCTATTTTAATGTGTCCTTTCTACCGTGATCACAAACGACAGTTTGTGGCGGCCATATTGGTATGGGAACACGTCCGCCTATTTGCGAGCGGACCTTCCTCTATTGCTAGAGAGTTCACTGGTCTATATTCATAGTAATATTCTTCGATCTATTCTGGCTATATAGACAGAAAAGTATCTTACACTGGGGAGTGTTTACTCGTTGGCTGTTGACTATTCACAATGGCCATCATAATGAGAGTATCAGACATCCAGTTTAGAACATTAGTCATTTATGGTAATACATCATATAACATATGTGAGAACAGACACAGACATACGTCACATTTCTTATGTGTTACGTTAACAATGCTAGAACATAATCCAAGATTATAAGATTATAGGTGTAACCAGTTCATCAATTTCCTACAGAAGGTAATTCAGGGGAAAGAGTATTAAAACGGGCACTTCTCATACAGTATACATTGATTTCCCATTTTTACTATCTGAATTTATATTTCTCTATAGGATAAGTCTTTCCCACTCATCTCTGTTATTCAGTCCTGTTCTGTAAGTATTGAACAGGGACATGTAGAACTGTTCTCTTTTTTTCCTTTTCATATTTTCATTACCCCCCCTTGTATTGTGGGAGATTGCTTCTACTCCTCCCCATTTCAGATCTTCTATTTTATGACCATGTTTGATCCAATGTTCCACCAAGGGAGCAGTCAATTTTTTGGTTCGGATTGCAGATTTGTGTTCTGTTATCCTTACCTTTAGTTCTCTCGCTGTCTCACCTATATATGCCTTATCGCATGGGCATTTTATCATGTATACTAGGTTTTTTGTTTTACAATTGATAAAACTTTTGATTTTGTGATCAATCCCGTTGTAGCTGATATTATTGCCCTTCATCATTGTTTGGCAGTTTGTGCACATGTTGCAACAAAAATTCCCTGTGGGCAAAGGGTTCCTGTCAATAGTTCCCTGTCTCCCTTTGACTTCATCTTGAAAGGTATGGACCAGGCAATTTCTTATAGTTTTGTTCCGTCTGAAACTAAACATAGGTTTAGGAATGTTCATTTCTTGCCTGTCATTAAGCAGTGTCCAGTTACGGTTGATTATGTTTTTAATTTTGTTGCTGATTACACTATAGTTTGTAACAAAAATTAATTTATCCTGGTTCTTATTTTTTTCTTGTTTGTCCTTATCGAACAGAGTATCCCTATTATAATATTTGGCCCGTTTGTAGGCTTTTCTGATTAGACTTTTGGGATAGCCGCGGGTTTTTAGTTTCTCTGATAGGGCATCGGCATGTTTGTTAAAATCAGTTATATTGGTGCAATTACGCCTAATCCTTAAAAATTGGCCAAATGGTATATTATCTTTTTGGCATCTTGGGTGGTTGCTTTCATAATGAAGTAAAGTGTTTCTGTCCGTGGGTTTGGTGTAAAGATCGACACCTAAAATTGCATTCTCCACGCGGATTTTGATGTCCAAGAAATCTATGCTTTCCTTATTATAATTAGAGGTGAAGCGAAGATTCTTATCGCCTAAATTTAGCCAAGTGATGAACTCCATCAGGGTTTCAAGATCACCGGTCCAGATAAAAAAAATATCGTCAAAATTATCTTTCTATACACCCATACCTGTCAGTCTATACCGTCATACATTTATGCAACGATTCATCTTTGTGGCCACTTAGGTGTGTATCCATTGATGCATCACCATATGCATTGAGGAATGCATGCAGTATGTCTGTGGCCCTGTGTGTGCTTGCATTGGTGTTATTTGTGAATGTCTTGTAGTGTGCCTGTGCATGCGTGCTGGTGATCATACACGTTTTAAAGGCCATACCTATTGACTTTGCCAGCGCGTTTTTTAGGAGCTACCCAGCCCTGAATTCGGCGAGTGTTCCCTGTAAAACGAAAGTTTCAATGTCACTCTTTTAAAGTATTTTTTTTACCGTACGAGTCATTGCTAGGCAGAGCCGCAGATGAGAGTGGGTGACGTCGGAGCAGAAGGACTGCCTCCTGGCAAAGTTCTCAGGCACAACGTCGGATTTCAGTATACCCTTGATCAGTGATGCTCACACCTACCCAGGGTGCGGATGTTAACTATGTATCGCTTCAAGTATAATAGCTGTTTAACTTTTACTGTTTATCTTTTAAGGATGAGTTGCCAAACGTTCTGTCCCGCCCAGAGCCGCATAACTGATCGTATGGTTTCACGTTGAGCATTCCTTGTTCTCAACGTGTGATGCCACCGCCACACCCTTCCACCTCTGCCTCAGACTGGTAACAGACTGGTAACAGCAGCTGTAACAGCAGCTGTAACATCATGCCAAGGACGGATACCTTCTTCCCTTCTCGCAGGCTGCGAGAAGGGAAGAAGGTATCCGTCCTTGGCATGATGTTACAGCTGCTGTTACCAGTCTGAGGGAGAGGTGGAAGGGTGTGGCGCTGGTTAAATCCCAGTTACCCCTCTTGCCAAGACAGGTGCGGGGACAGAGACTTTGAGGGCCTCTACCCTAGAGTCTTCGGAGCCAGCCACCCCTCTGAAAACGTTTAGCAATGAGCTCTTACCTCACTGAAGACTCTATGGCAGGCAGGAGTTCATTCATTCAATTCTGCTGCAGCAGCCGCCAGCCAGCAAGTCGCCCAGGGCCAGCAGCACTGCCACTGCCCCAAGCCAGAATTAAATCCTCACGAGAACACGTAGTGGCGAAGCGCGTGACGCATCACTGCTACGTTCTCATCGCAAGGGCGGCCAAAATGATTTCCAGGGCCGTCATTGATAGCGCTCCCGCGCTACAAGATTGACGGCCCTGGGACGGATCAGCAAGCAAACACAACCCCAAATAAATTACGCCCCCTCTGCACCCCCCTAGCTACGGTGACCGGTGTACTATGGATTGGACCGACACAGCTGAACACAGAAAGTTGAAAAGGTTCCCTTGAAACTGCCAGAGTTCTTACTGTAAAGAGTTCCTTACTGTCCACTCCTCACAGACCACTCATACCTTACCCGGCAGCCGACCCCTCTCAGATGTTATGTAGCCGAACCTTGGCTTAATAACATAAGCTAAAATCTGTGCTTAATATAGTGTGCCCCCTACTGGTATTTTGCTGTTTCTGTCACTGCATCCAAAGATATGATACAGCAAGTAACATCATACCTACGATAAGTTAGGACTATTGGCTTTGTCAATGGTTGTTAGTTGCGGAAAATAAATTCAGCGTCAACTACGGCTTGAAACTAATATTGAAAAAGCTTCCACTTAATGCCCTGGTTACACCGCAACCATGTTGCTGTTCCTTAGTTTAAAAAAAAAGGGGGGGACCCGGCCAAAGTTAAGCCCTCCTCAATACTTGTTGCACTCTAATTTGCGAATGCCACATTAGTACATTAAACCCAGCCTATTGACTTTGCCAATAGCAACCAACATATCAAAACGTGTATTTGCCACCGTGTGGTCCAATATGACATGTTTTGCTCAGCAGTTCGGAACAGGGTTTTTTTTTATAGCACTCTGCACTTGAAAACGATGGGAATTACCCTGTTATTTTCTGGCAGCACTCGTCCTCCAGAGCACAAATATAAATATCAAAATAAGATAAATATCGAATAAATATAAAATAAAATATCAATAATAGTAATAATAATAATAATAATAATAATAATAATAATAATAATAGTTAAATATCACAGCACCCTTCTTTTTCAATCATCCGTGGTAAAGCATATTTTAAAAACTCCCTGCATTAAGCCCAGCAGCCCTTGCAATACAAAAACCAAACGCGTAAATGCTGTTTTCAATGTGAAAGCTGGCAACGTAGGCACTGCGCTCGACCTGCGTGAAACCATCAGTCGCCTCATTGTTTTCTTCACCTCGCTGCTGGCAGGCACGACAGGTTTGGCCCTTTTTCATAGCACTTCTAATAAAACGTCATATTACTCAAGGCAGGATGCGCAAACCATGCACTGCGGAACTTGCCACATTTAATGACACTGTTAATGACATGGCCGCCCCCCCCCCCCCTTAATATTCAGGATTGTCCATTTGTGGAATGGTGTCAGCCTTGTGCCGGCATTCATGGCCCAGCGCATCCGAGACACGCCCCTATTCAAAATGGCTCAATCTAAGGCCCTCGGCTCTTTGCCGGGTGCAATCTTGTAAATAGCCCCTGCGCCCTGTAAAGTTGGACTGTTCCCATGAGGCACAGGGTCAAGTCTGATTTGCATATGGCTGGGTCAGAACAAGGGTGGCGAAGTGAGCTAAAGAATGATGATGGATTCAACCCAGATCTGTGCCTGGGGGTGAGTGTCTGAAAAGTTTCAGCGCTCCGTCCATCATCTCGTGTTTGCAGTGTGAGATGTAAAGCAGCACACATCGGTTGTAGCTAAGTTGGTCCTGCCTGCTGGACTAGAGTGCAATCCTCCGAGTGGCCAGCTTTCTGTCAGATGAATATATTCTACATATAATTTTAGCAAAATCAAAAGGTCTTGGCTAATGTGAGACCTAATCTATTGTGCCAACGTCCATGGGCAAGTACATTTGCTGTTAAAGATGATGGTATAATGCAAACCCCTAAGGTTTGCGTCTTCACTGACTGTCGCTTGCAGGACACAAATGACCTCAAATGGTGCATGATATGTTTCTGCTGACTGCTGGAGTAAAATGATGAAGAAGAGCTACAGGAAAGCCATAGGTACACTACCTAGTACAGGGCTTTAAGTGGGATGAAAAAACTGGGGGGGTCTGTCAAAGGGGCTTGCCCAATGTAACTAAGAGCGTGGCTTAAAACCATGTAAGCTAAAAATCTGTGCTTAGCATATTTTGCTGCCCGACTGGTAAATTTGCTGCTTATGACAGTGCATTCAGTTAAATAACACAATAAGTAACAATCCACCTAGAACAAGTCAGAACTTTTGGCTTTCTCAATGGTTGTTAGTTGCATAAAAGAAATAAGCAGCAACTTTGGCTTCGTTGTAAATAACATTGAAAATGCTTCAGTTCTAAAATGATGAGACTGAAATAACTGTAACCAGTCTCTTTGGAGTTGCATTAAAGGCAGTGAAGGGCGGCACTGCTGCAGAGGTAAGATTTTGTTTCCACCCCGAGTATGAGGGCAAAAATCGAGAGCCCGGTAGGGACCCGTCTCAGCACCTGCTTTTTAGAACTGCACCCGGCGCTGAGCACCGGCAGGACCCGGCCCTCTTAAAGCCCTGACCTTGTTAAGCATCCTGTTTCATGAGTCACCGGCCACAAAATATCACATCCCATCTGTGATTTATTTTGATGTTAGTTTCAAGATGACGTTGATATATGTATATTTACTGCAGGTCATTTACTACCACTGTCCAGAGCCTGCATTACCACAGCGAGAAGCGCAATAAGAAAGCAAGAAGAGTACCGACAGGTCAATCCACCAGGGGCCGCATGTCATGAATGTTTTTATTTAGCTGCAAAGTCTTTGAATCCCGCTTCGATATCGAAACATCTCTTTACAATGCAAAGAACCTGTTTTAAGAGTGGGGAAAGAGTTTCTGAATTTTGAACGGGTTTTTGCGACACCTTCCACATTGTAAACATGAGCCGGCATGAAAGTGATATTCAGCATCCTCCCAAGCGCCTTGAGACCCTTTGGGTGAGTAGCGCGCTATATAAATCATAACTTGACTTGACCTTGTGAGGCGCAATGTAATCTAACAGTGGTGTGTGACCTCAGTTGTGGTTGTGAAGCACACTCTTCACAACTCAGCTTGGAACACCTTAACAATACCAGGGAGAGAGAAATCTTTCACCTCGAGTAGTTTAGGGTCAATTAACACCTATTTATTGCTCTTTCAAGCAGCCTTTACATCCCCAGGTTAACCCGGCCCCACATTTCCTTGTTAGTGTTACGTTCAAGCTGAAGAGCCATATGTAACAAGCATTTGCAATGCAATAGGTCTCGCATTAGGAAAAGTTTGAGCTTTTAGTATTGTAAATGGCATTGGCTATTTTTTTTTGCAGTAGTTACGTTTTGTTTTTATAAAAAGGGACATATAAAATATGTTGCATATTGACATATAATGATGCAGCCCACCTATGACTTATGCAGCAGCAAAATGGAGCAGCATTGAGATCAGAGTGCAGCTCTGGAGGCCACATGTCGTCCCAGATAAGAAATGTTAGAGGTTGTCCACTGACAAGTTTCCGAAATGGCGCCACCTCCTCTTCGTAACTGAATAATAAACAGATACAGAAAATACACACCACTCTTGAACAACAAAATATCCAATACTATAAAACTGCGGAAGGAAATTAGGACAACAAAATAAAAACCGAGCATAAGGAGCAGAGTGAATGCAGGGTGCTTGGCAAAACTCAAAGGTGCAATGGGTAGCTTGACACACAAAGGAAGACAAGTATAATAAAAACTCACCGCCGCAACCCGGCTTGTACAGGAAGCCAGGCAACCTGTGTTGGGACGGGGGCGGGGCCGCAAAAAGACAGGAAGCCGACGGGAGCCTACCCCGCACTCCTGTGCCGAAGCGCTCCTGTGCCCGTCAGCCGGAAGATTGCCGGAAGATTTGCGCGTCAGCTAGCGGGGCTCCCGTGCTCATGGAGAGCCCCGCCTGCTGCTAAGGATGACCCTCTGCCTGCCGCTGCCTGCCGAAGGAGAGAGGGACACAGGAAAAGAACTCGGTGAGTGGGGTGGGAGTGGGGGGGGGACATGTGCGCGCGCGCGCGAGTGTGTCTGTGTGTGTGTTTGTGCCTGTGTGTGCGCGTGAGTCTGTGTGTGTGTGTTTGTGCCTGTGTGTGCGCGTGTGTCTGTGTGTGTGTGTATGTATGCATGCATGCATGCGTGTGTAAAAAGATCCGATGACTGGTGGGGGGATGTAAAGTGAAAGTAAGCAGCGCGCGTGTGGTGGCTGGCTGTGTGCGCACGCGTGGACGGAGGCGACGTGCGCGTTCGCGCACCCGAATCCAGGATGAAAAGCTCGTGCACCCTCTGGTCCATCATTCCCCCCAAAGTGATCGCTACTGGTCTCCAGCTGGATGCATCCTTACGGATGCATTTCAAGCGAGACCCAAAAACGAGCCGCTAACACAGCTGTAGAAAATGTCAGAGTACTTTAAAATTCATTCGTCTTTGGCACAAAGCAGGTACTCAAGAATGCATCCCCAGAACGACACGCGACACCCCAGCACATATATCTGAACGTTGGCAGTCGCCCTTCGGAATAACGCTTGGTCACCACCAATACTTCAAAGAAGCATTTTTTTGTGCATATTTTATATAGCGCAAACTCGACCCAAACTTAAAGCTTGCCCCCAGGCACAAATTGTAGCGTCAGCGCTCTGGCTGACGCACATCGCGTGATGACGCGACACGCCTCCGGCCATTTTGTGGATGCGCGCGCATCCCCATTCGAGAGGCGCGAGTGCCGGAGACCGGACGTTCCACCGGCTCGGCGCTCTCTGAAGCACAATAGTTTAATAAATAACGCAGTAACCTCATGCTGTGTCCTGTCATACATGAGAAGCAAATAGCTACATTACAATGGCGACGAGCTCGGGATGAGCAAAAACAACAAAACGGAAAAAAAAAAACGGACACAACGTCGGATAAGAGAAAAAGAGACCCTCGAACCCAGGCAAGAGCAATAAAGCAAACAGCTCGACGGGCCAGTAAGTGACACAGCGACAGAGGGGCTTTAGAGAGCGCGGCAGAGCCCACATCCCCTTAAGGAGCCACACTGTGCACTGGGGAGGAGAAAAAAAAAAGGGCGCGCAGAGGGGTAGACTGCAAAGGCACCCCACAGCACAGCAGAAACCACGGGCAGGTGCACTGGCGACCTCAGGGAAGAGCGAAGGGGCAGAGACAGTAAGCCCCCAGCGGCAATCTAAGAAGCAGGAGGAGAACGGCGCACCAGGCAGCCCCGGGAGCCACAGTGGGACTCCAGCCCCGGGAAGGCGTGAAACCATGTGCGCACAGGCATCGTCCGCGACGGCACCCGTACAATTCCTACCCAAGCCAGGGGAACCCCTTATGAAGTGGGAAGACTGGAGAGACTACATTGACAACTTCATTGAGGTACTAGAGGATGAAAATGAGGAGAAATTTACTAGTAAGAGGAAGAAGCGGATCCTGTTACTTAATCTAGGCCCGGAGGGGCTCAGGATTTTCAAAAACCTAGTGCCCAAACCACGTGGAAGTACAGATGACGACGTATATGCCCACGCAATTGAAGAATTGAATGAATGCTACAGACCTGCGGTTTGCGTCTCAATCGATAGGTACAATTTTCAACAGAGGAAGCAGCAGGCGGGGGAATAGGTGGAAGAATATGTGGCGGCATTGAGGAAGCTGGCGTCCACATGCAGATACGACTCATTCCAAGATGAATTCATCAAGGATCAAATTGTAATGCACACCACCAGTACAGCCGTGCAAGACAAGCTGTGGGCCAGTGGGGAAGCCACGCTGAAGGAAGTAATGGTAATAGTCAAGAAAGGGGAATTGTCACGATGATGCGCGGAAGCGGCAAGGAGAGAGACGTTGGCCAGTCCGATGGTGAACAGGATTGAAGATGAGGAGCCCCGAAGAGACAGTAAAAGCAAGGGGACCACACCGAAGGGACCGAACAGGTGGCAAGGCAATCCAGGACCATCAGGAAAAAAAAATGGGAAATAACAAGAAGGCCTGCTATCGATGTGAAGATGGGCACACGAGGCCTACGACAGGAAATGTCCGGCGTTTTGCGCCAAATGCATGTTCTGTGGGATCGTAGGGCACTACGAGAAAGAGTGCCACAGAACGTCCACCAGGAGTATGGTTAAATACATAGATCAAGGACAAGTGGACCCGGAGGAGAACAATCAAGAAGAAGATGACACCGTACTCTGCATCTATGAGCAAGTGTTAAGTGTGGACACTAAGAGATCGACCAAGCCAGTGCTGGACATGACGATTGGCGGAGTGCCAATAAGCATAGTGGCAGATACAGGTTCGCCCTATACCATAGTCCAGAGGGCGGTGTGGAATGAAACATTTAAACCACATTTAGGCCCAGAACTTGAGCGACTGGACATAAGGCCCGTCACGTACAATGGAGATCGCATACCCATGGTAGGGTTCAGGCCGCTAAAGTTTGAATTCAGAGGACGCAGTGCCAGCTGCAAACTGTACATATCTGAAAAAGGACCATCGGTGCTGGGATGGTTGGACCAGGGCGACCTGGGCATCAAACTGGACCCGGGAGGTAAAGTTCAGATCTTACTTACCGAACCTGAGAGTTGGCCGGACTTAGACAAGTGGAAGAGAGAGTACCCCAAGGTATTTGGAGGCACAGTGGGAAGACTCGAGAGGTTCACGCACAAAATTGTACTCAAGGCAGAAGCAGTTCCAGTGTCTCACAAGGCGAGAAATGTGCCCCTCGCAGTGAGAGAGGCGGTGCATGAAGAACTGCAAGAGTTGGAGAAAAAGGGCATAATTGAACCAATCACGTGCGCGGAATGGTTGGCCCCATTAGTAGTGGTAATGAAACCCAACGGAAAGGTCAGGCTATGCGTGGACCTCCGCGAACTAAATAAAAACATTGTGGTGGAGAAGTTCCCCTTACCAAGGATCGAAGAGATGTTGGCCAAAACAAGAGAAATCAAGTGGTACTCCACCATTGACCTAACCTCTGCTTACTACCAGATTGCATTGCACCCGGAGAGCAGGAGGTTGACGTCATTCATCACCACATTCGGGTGTTAGCAGTTCCGTCGCATGCCGTTCGGACTGGCATCGGCGGCAGCGGTGTTTCAAAAATTGATGCACCAGCTGTTTAAGAATATGAACGGCATCCAGTACTTCCAGGATGATATTCTAGTGATGGGGCGAGACAGGTTGGACCACGATGCGAAACTAACCAAAGTACTGAGGGTGTTGGAAGAAAGAGGCCTAACTGCAGAGTGGGAAAAGTGCCGCCTTGGCATGGAATCAGTGACCTACTTAGGACATGAAATTGGAGTGCAAGGAATCACACCCAAGACAGAGAACGTAAAGGCGATTTGTGACGCACCACCACCCACCAGCAAGGAAGATGTCAGGTCCTTTTTAGGAATGGCAGTATACTATAGCAAATTTGTGCAGCATTTTGCAACAAAGACACATCACATGAGACAATTGACGAGAGAAAAGACAGTGTTCTGCTGGACGGAAGAGGCACAACGGGAGTTCGAGAGCATAAAGAAAGTTGTCGTGGGAGCCAAACCCCTGCAAGGATACGATACACAAGGAAATACGGTGCTCACAACAGACGCCAGCGATAAAGGATTGGGCGCTGTGTTAATGCAGGACCGAGGACAAGGAGTGGTAGAGACACTGAGTTTCGCGTCCCGCACACTGAGCGACACGTAAAGAAAGTTCATTGTCATTGAAAAAGTGATGCTGGCCGTGGTGTGGGCGATGACGAGGTTCCGACAATTTCTGTGGGGTACACAGTTTCAGTTGAAGACTGATCATAAACCCTTGGTGAAGGTGATGGAGCAGATTTCATCTGCAGTCATGCATTGTTTTATTTTTTGTGCTTCAGACAGGCTGCATTTAAATTGCCACGCACATTTTGGTGCAGGTTAAAAACATGGCACATGAAAAACATGAAAGTGAGGCCTATTCACTTCAGACTGAAAATGCTTTTGCTGAATTCAATTAACATGTGTTTTTTTGCAAAGTAGAGAAAAAGTGGCCTTTTTACCTTTGAAGATTTTTAATAGAATGTGTTTCTCTCTTCCCAGCACATCCATGTAAACTAAATGTATTATTCCTGTCTTAATAGACTTTGACTTGTTGCATATTTTGATAAACATTTTCAGTTAATAACACCTCTTTTTATAATGTGTGTGAATTAATAATGCACTTGGGACACATAATGGACTGATTTACATGACATTAATATTATCTTTGTGTTTGTTTTATTTTTGGGGCCTACACAAAACATGGCTGCCTGTGAATCCATCAAGACTATGGCTTGAAATTTAATGAGAAGGGAGCATGCGCAGACTGTGGCAGCTTTCCTCATGACAAAAAGTCAAGGACAACCTGAATTCTTGTCATTCTGCCAATGTACCAGTTAGTTAAAAGTGTCCATCTACTGCGCTAAGAAGGAAGGAAATATGAATTAGATTGAAACATTTTTCCTAGTAAATGTTGCAATGTTTATAAATGTAGTTATTCATGTATGCTTCTTTTGTTAAGACTAGTGAAGTCAGGTTTTTAGAATGAGTCAGGAAAGTGTGACCTCATGCCTTTATGACTGACCAATCACGTAAGGTTCTCCTGAAAAATGTTACATCTTTGTGTACTCTGCCAATAATTATGGTATAAATACTGTCCTCTCTGGATGGGAGCCACCACTTCTTCTTTTTCTCAGCTCAGCTGGCTTCTATGGGTTAGGTACGAGAAACGTCCCGGGAGATTGCTGAAGGGCGGGCTTGCGTCCGAGGAGTGTCAGGGGGAGGTTTCTGGCTTCCACGTCATATCTTGGCACTTTATGCCACATTCCTTTGATGCCTGTGAAGGGCGGGCTGCTTTCCTCTTTAGATACAGACAGACAGAGAGTGCAGTGGATCAGGATAGGATTAGATGCTAATATGTTTTGACTAATTAATTAGGTCTGAAAAGATTTATTTGTCTTATGCATTTATTTCTCTTAATGGGAGATTTTTTGCCAACTATTTAATTATTGATTAGCTTTGCAAGACTATTTTTCTTAGAAACTCTTTAAGAATTGTGACTGAAATTTTGCGCCACATTTTCATAACTACATGTAATGCTTATATGCAGACTGTAATGTGTTCTGTATTATTGATATTTTTCCTGTTTTCCAAAATTCTGTAACCTAATTGATATTTTACTAATGAATAAAGGGTCAGAGAAAAATTAACTTTTTGACTAGAAAATAAAACCCTTTAAAATAATCAACAGCTCTCTTTATTGGCTTACAATAATAATTGCATTTTGACTGTTCATCTTTATTTAAATGTCTCCTGATGGTAATACATGGTGTGAAGGGCCCAACACCTTTTGAGCGGTAAATTAGAGGTAGCATGGAGGTTTTTGCATTGAGAAACTACCAGAAGAAATTACCGCTCTCCATCAGTTTTTGGTAAGCAGAGGATGGTCATTATTGATTAGTTTGGTGATTAGTAATTATTGATTTCACCATCAACTACTCAACTAATGGATCATTGACCTTAAGAGGGAAATAAAATAATTGCCCAAGTTAGATAAATGTCCAAGTCCTGATTCCTGACTCCAATGCTCAGAACCTGAAGACTGGCAAAGCAGTACTGGCAGGTGATGCAAGAAGTGGTGTGAGTATCAATAGGGTTGTGAAATGTTGTTAATATGCTAGCATGTTTTTTGAAGTGTTGAAAATAGTAAGGATTTTTTACTGTTGGTGATATTTTGCTCATTTTGAATTGATGGTGTTATTGATTATATTGTTAATTTCATAGGACATCATTTTTTGGTTATTGATTACATGTTTTAACTCTTCATGTTAAGTTAGTGTCTTGTTCTATGTTGTCTGGAACACGCAGGTATGCACACCTGTGGAATCCCGGGAAGGAATAGCGGGTGGTAAATGGAAGCCACACTGCACTGAGGTTACTCGTCTGTTGGAATAACACTGAGAAGCTAAGGAGGGCTGGCAGTGTTAAATTAGGGACTATTTTCTGTGTGAGTGATTAATAGCAAAGAGTTCGCTGGTGAAACTTTGGTCTGATATCACCTAGAAAGGGTCACACTAAAGGAGTAGCAGGTTCTTCTGAGCTTGATTGATAGCAAAAGGGTTCGCTGGTGAAACTTTGGACTAAGATATATCCTGAAGGATAAGTCCAAAGGAGTAGCAGGTTCTTCTGAGCTTGATTGACAGCAAAAGGGTTCGCTGGTGAAACTTTGGACTAAGATATATCCTGAAGGATAAGTCCAAAGGAGTAGCAGGTTCTTCTGAGCTTGAGTGAAAGGTAAGCAGAAGGGATTTACCAGTAGTGTTTGAAGAGTAAACGGAAAGTCTTACTTTGTGAAGGGTAAGCGGAATGTGTTACTCACAGTGAATATAAATCTATCATTCATTTAGCACAACAGACAGAGTAGCGAATGTATTTATGTTGTTACTAACAGAGTTATTTTATTAAGAGAAATATTGCAGTAAGATTTTGTGGAGGGTCAGTGGTAGGAGTAAAACTGACTAAAATTGAGACTGACAGCTTTGGAGAAAAGAAATTGCATTGAACTATTGCAAAAATGAAAATGTTTGAAGGTTTAAAGAAGCTGTTAGGAGGTAAAGTGAAAAATTCGTTTTTTATTGGTGATGCTCCTGAAGGAACACCTGTGCATTTTATGTCTACCAATGTGGGACAAAATACATGTATGTGGGTTCACCAATGGTGCAAGATTACTGAAAAAGAGGGTGCTTTGAGGTTTCCAAAAGATGGTACTTTTGAATTGCAAATTATTGACAAATTAAGGGAAGTGTTATGTGTAATAAAGACACCATCCAAAGCTGCACAATTTGAGGCCTTAAGCCTGTGGGAAAAGACAGCAAGAGAGAAAGCAAGTGAGGATAAAAAGGTAAAGCACCATATACAGGAGAAGGGAATTAATGCTGACAAAGAGCTTCAAATAAATAATGATTCAGGGGATGAAATAATGGATGCATTGATAACTGAGTGTCCACCACTTTATGTGGTTCCCATGAAAAAGACTGAAAATAGTGCACCAGTAAATACTACAGGGGCTACTGTTTCTGTTGAACAGAGAGAAATAGAGACTGAGAGAACTGTGCAGACATTTTATATTGACCCATTACCTGTTGATTCAGTACTGACAGTGATACCTCCAGGTGTTACTGCTTCAAATGTGCCTGATTCAGTCAAAGAATTGCAAACTGCAGATGCACAGATAATGCCTAGAAAAATTATGACTGTCCCAATTAATATGGGCCCTACTGAAAAGGTGCAAAGGGCTGCAGAATGAGTGATTTTGCCAGAGTTTATTTCAGAAACTCAGAATACACAGATTATTGAACAGAAATTACCCCAAGCACTGAAAGGTGAGGGAAAAATGGTATTTACAACATCTGCAGCCCAGGATAAAATGAATGTCATTGAAAATGGGATTTTTCAAACCTGCTTTGAGGAAGCAGCAGTGATTAAAAAGATAGAAAACATGGGGGAACATATTAACACAGGCCCTGAAAAAGAGAAACAGCTTAGTGTTTTAAATTCAACATGTGAACATGAAGAAATTAACTGTCCCTGCTGTTTAAATAATGAAAATGTGAACCAGTGTCAAGAAAAAGAATTAATTTCCCTGAGTAAAGAAACAGCTACATGTTCATTAATTACTCATAATGGACTGACAGATTTGGCTCAAAAATATAAAACTGATGTTTCAGGAAGTTTTCCATTTCAGAAAAGTTTCAGGGTACACATGGATGATGAAGCAAATGAGAAAATGTATTCTTCAGAAATGCAATTGCACCTTGCAGAAATAAAATATATTTTCAAATGCAATGGGTTTGAGAAATTAGGAGACAAATGGGCACGAAAACATGAGAAGAAAAAGAAACGACCAGACCTAGCAAGGAAACTGGATAAGGAAAAGAAGCCACCAGATTTAGTTGAGAAAAATAATAAACAGAATGAGGGAGAGGCTTTTGCTTACTCATTGAGAGAAAAGGTGGGAGAAATGTATGTGCATATGCCACAGAATAAAAGTGAACTTGCAGCATTTCTGAACACAATCCCACAATTGAGAGACAAATTTATGCTGTGGTACCCACAAGTTGATGGATTTGATGAATTTTTAAAAGAGTTGTGCATTCATTTGGAAATGTTCTTTTACATTGCCATGCAAACGGAATTGTGGTTTGAATCTAAAGTTGTGGAAAGGCCAAGTGAAGAGACAATGAAAAGGGTTTGCATGAATGCACCATCATTTTCTGTTGTTATGGAGGAAAATATAGCAGTGATTTATTTCCTAAAGGGCAGAGTGCTAGAAAAGGATGTTGATTGGGTACAGATTAAAAGAACACAGGATGGAAGTAAAGGTGTTTTGGTTTGTGCAAATTCAGGTATGGATGTTGTACTGCTGGAAAATGTGTCCTTTTGCCATCTTTATAACAGATTTGAGCATTGGAAGAAGAAAACTAAATTTAAACATGATGCACAAAAACATGGAGAAATGCAGGTGCAAAATATGCCAGTTAAGCAAATGCAAATGTCAGTTCAGAAACAGGTACCAATGGCAGAAATTTTTCAAGCACAGATGGTCCCACAAAATATGGAAAATGCTAAAATTAATTTAAATGAGTTGCCCAGAGTAAATGTGAATTGTTTCCAGAGACAAAAACAGAACCCAGTCCAACAGGTTGCTCTTTTTGCAAATGAGAGTTTTAACACTCACAATTCTGAATTTACCAATTCCATTGTGAGGGCAGTGGAAAGTCCAGATTTAGTTGCAGGAGTTTTAAAGAAAGAAATTACAAACCAAGTATTAGAAAATTGTGCACCAAAATTAGGCCCATTTGAGGAAGATTGCAAAACTGTTGTCTGTGACTCAGGCCTAGCAGGAAAACAATTATTTTGCAAATTAAGCAGCACAGATTACTGTACACCAGATAATGCTATTTTTCAGATTCCTGATGAGGATGTACATTTTAAAATGGCCCATCAAGAGACAGTTGTAGCATTGTTTTCAGAAAAGACAGTTGAAAAATTACCTTCTGCTTTGGAAAAAATATTAAACACAGAAATAAGAGAGTTCACAGAGAAGGATGCCAGGCTAATAAAATGTGCTGAACATGTCTTATTAAAATTTGAACCAGATGACATGTATTCAGGAACACAATCAGTTGCAGGAATTTTACCAATAAAAGGATTTTTGATGGAATTGATTGGAAGTTTATGTAACTTTCTGATCACAGGTTCACAGAAACCAAATAAAAAGAACAGAATAGTGTAGGAGATTAAAAGCATATTTTTTCCATGTTGTCCTGTGGTACCGAATCCAGCCAATATATTTTTTCACATTCCATGTGGTGAAGAATGGCTTATTTTTATTGATTTTTGCCAAGTTCATGTCACAGTGCCATTGCATGAGAATAGTCAGGAGTACTGTCAAAAAGAAGATGAATGTCTGGGACACAAAATTGGAAAGGGAGGTAGAAAGGTGTCACCAGAGAGGGTGGAAATAATTTCCAAGATGAATTCACCTCAAATTCAGAAAGAAGTCAGGAAATTTTTGGGAATGGTTAGCTGCTGTAGAGAGTGGTTACTAAACCTTTCCCTAGTGGCTAAGCCTTTACTGAGGCTGACACACTCAGGTGTGTCTGATCCGCTTCCATTGGACAACAACTGCACAAAAGCATTCCTAGAGTTGAAAGAGAAAAAATGGCGCGCCCCAGCACTAGGAATGAAAGTTTATTTGAAAGAAAATACACTAATTTGCAGTGAGAGGGAGGGCTGCGCTCTCTCATTGCTTATTCAAAAAGATGAATGTTTTCAAAGGTCTGTGATGTATTGCCCAATGGCCTTTGACCCTAACTTCACAGAAATGTCAGCAAATGGATTGGATTGTGATGAAACTGAAAATGAGTGTCTAAATATCATGAAAATATGCATAAAGCCAAATTCAGACTTGAAGGATGAACATCTGAGTCAGCCCAACAATGTCCATTTTGTAGCTGGCCCATGTTTGAAAGGTGACACATTAAAAGCAGCACATGCTGTGCTCCTTATACATGATGTTGTCAAAGCTTCATGGCTTTCAGTAGTTACCCCAGCCCAAAATTCGAAATTGATTGCCCTTACCATAACATGCAGTATATCTGCTCAATTGGGAGTCACCGTTGTCATGGGAGAGAGAAATGCTAATTCAGTTGCACAAATTTGTGTTCTGTTAGCATGTACATTCTATGGAATCTTCACAGTTAAATTTAAAGAGGCTCAAGAAAATGTTTTTGAAGCAGCACAACAGGGTTGCATCAGAACTGTTTTTGAGAAAAATGACAACTGCAAAGTGGCAAATGTGTTATTGCAAAGACTGATGCCCAGGTATAAATTGCCAGTTTCTCTGAAATCAGATCATAATGTGGTCTCAAAGATAATGAGTGCAGAACAACAGATTGGACAAGAAATGGATTGTAGCTATCTGCCTGAAGTGTCACGCATAATAAAGCAACACAATGGCAGCACTGAGTTACCTTTTGCAAAAGACTGTGTTTCAGCAACACTAAAGTGGCTTGAAAATGCATATGCAAATGCACTTGTGGAAAACACGGAGGAGAACACTAGCCATTGCTGTGTAGGTCTGGTTGATGTACAGTGTGAAGTTTCTCACCAGATCGCAGCTGCTACACAAGATCTGCATAATGGATGGTGCAACGGTTTTGATCTGAGAGATGTTGTGGTGAAACATCTGAATCTGATCAAAGTGAAAATAAGAGTGAAAGGCCTTGGTTGAAAAAGTGCAAAGGATTGATGGTGCTCTGTCAGAGTTTCTCAGCACCTAAGTAGTCCAATTTGCATGGAAAGTATGAGCCATACTGATGACAAGCTGATGACAATGAGTAAAGAAATGCTGAAACTGTCCTGTTGAATTCCTTTTTTATTATTTTAGTTACTTATTTTAAAGAAGACTAACTGTTCCAAGAAGCTACTTACAGATCTCTGCACTAAAACATTTGAGCTTGGCTATATATGATCTGATTACAGACCAAACTTGTGTTTGCCTTAGAAATAGAAGTAACATTCTTATATGCTCAGCTTTTGCAATTTAAAAAAAAAAAAAAAAAAAAAAAAAATTGTCACTTATGAAATGAAATATGTGTGATGAATTATAAATCATTTTATTATGATTTGAATTATCAAGAGGGTGGATTGATGGAGCAGATTTCATCTGCAGTCATGCATTGTTTTATTTTTTGTGCTTCAGACAGGCTGCATTTAAATTGCCACGCACATTTTGGTGCAGGTTAAAAACATGGCACATGAAAAACATGAAAGTGAGGCCTATTCACTTCAGACTGAAAATGCTTTTGCTGAATTCAATTAACATGTGTTTTTTTGCAAAGTAGAGAAAAAGTGGCCTTTTTACCTTTGAAGATTTTTAATAGAATGTGTTTCTCTCTTCCCAGCACATCCATGTAAACTAAATGTATTATTCCTGTCTTAATAGACTTTGACTTGTTGCATATTTTGATAAACATTTTCAGTTAATAACACCTCTTTTTATAATGTGTGTGAATTAATAATGCACTTGGGACACATAATGGACTGATTTACATGACATTAATATTATCTTTGTGTTTGTTTTATTTTTGGGGCCTACACAAAACATGGCTGCCTGTGAATCCATCAAGACTATGGCTTGAAATTTAATGAGAAGGGAGCATGCGCAGACTGTGGCAGCTTTCCTCATGACAAAAAGTCAAGGACAACCTGAATTCTTGTCATTCTGCCAATGTACCAGTTAGTTAAAAGTGTCCATCTACTGCGCTGAGAAGGAAGGAAATATGAATTAGATTGAAACATTTTTCCTAGTAAATGTTGCAATGTTTATAAATGTAGTTATTCATGTATGCTTCTTTTGTTAAGACTAGTGAAGTCAGGTTTTTAGAATGAGTCAGGGAAGTGTGACCTCATGCCTTTATGACTGACCAATCACGTAAGGTTCTCCTGAAAAATGTTACATCTTTGTGTACTCTGCCAATAATTATGGTATAAATACTGTCCTCTCTGGATGGGAGCCACCACTTCTTCTTTTTCTCAGCTCAGCTGGCTTCTATGGGTTAGGTACGAGAAACGTCCCGGGAGATTGCTGAAGGGCGGGCTTGCGTCCGAGGAGTGTCAGGGGGAGGTTTCTGGCTTCCACGTCATATCTTGGCACTTTATGCCACATTCCTTTGAGGCCTGTGAAGGGCGGGCTGCTTTCCTCTTTAGATACAGACAGACAGAGAGTGCAGTGGATCAGGATAGGATTAGATGCTAATATGTTTTGACTAATTAATTAGGTCTGAAAAGATTTATTTGTCTTATGCATTTATTTCTCTTAATGGGAGATTTTTTGCCAACTATTTAATTATTGATTAGCTTTGCAAGACTATTTTTCTTAGAAACTCTTTAAGAATTGTGACTGAAATTTTGCGCCACATTTTCATAACTACATGTAATGCTTATATGCAGACTGTAATGTGTTCTGTATTATTGATATTTTTCCTGTTTTCCAAAATTCTGTAACCTAATTGATATTTTACTAATGAATAAAGGGTCAGAGAAAAATTAACTTTTTGACTAGAAAATAAAACCCTTTAAAATAATCAACAACTCTCTTTATTGGCTTACAATAATAATTGCATTTTGACTGTTCATCTTTATTTAAATTTCTCCTGATGGTAATACATGGTGTGAAGGGCCCAACACCTTTTGAGCGGTAAATTAGAGGTAGCATGGAGGTTTTTGCATTGAGAAACTACCAGAAGAAATTACCGCTCTCCATCATAAGTACTTACCTCCAGTGGACATGCCAGTGCCACCCCCAGGATTTCGAAAATGACTTTGAAGCTGATGGAATTTAGATATGATGTTGAATATATTCCGGGCAGTCGGCACAAAGTGGCAGACTATTTGAGTAGGGAGGCAGCCATGGAACCTGAAGAAGGAGACAAGGTAGGCGGTGAGGAAATGGTAGCCCTGATGGATGACCAGGAGAGGGTCATTAGCAATCAGGAGTGGAGTGAAGCCAATAAAGAAGATCAGGCCATGCAGGAGGTGAAGAAATGCATAGTAAATGGCTGGCCAGACAAGAAACACCTTAGTGAAAATCTATGGAAGTACTACGAGGTCAGGGAAGAATTGTCAATGGACGATCAAGGAGTGTTTGTATACAGGGGGGACAAGATCATTCCCCCAGCAGGCATAGTCCCTAAACTATTGGCGATACTCCATGAAGGTCATTTGGGGATCGGAAAGACAAAATTGCTGACTAAACAAGGATACTGGTGGCCAGGCATGGACCTGCAAGCTGAACGTTATGTCAGGGATTGCACACAGTGCCAAGGAGCGGACAAAACGCTCAAGCCACTAAGACCGGCACTGGGAAAGTTTGACTCCCCAAAGAACCCGTGGTAAGAATTATCCATCGACATGTTAGGCCCGATCTTGGACTGACAAGGAACCCAAAAGAATGTATGCGTCCTCATAGACAGGTACTCGAAATGGCCCGAAGTGAAGGTGGAAGAAGTAATGGACACAGAGACAATTCTAAGGTTCTTGAGTGACACGTTTGTGAGAGAGGGCATTCCCAAGTCCATCCTGAGTGACAACGGCCCTCAGTTTACCTCAGAAAAATGGACAAAATTCATGGAGAGGAATGGTATCCTCTCCAAACACACCTCTATTTATCACCCGGCAGGATTGGACTAGTAGAACGCTTCAACCGGGTAGTGATGGGGTCTGTGCAAGCGGCGATAACGAATGACAAGGACTGGGAGAAAGAAATATGGTAGATGATATGGGTGTACAGAATCACCCCCACGGGGACAGGGTATAGCCCCTTCCAAATTCTGAGGGGCCGTGACCCCTTCACGAAGGACAACCGGGCGTGGAAGGAGAAGACAATAACCAGCAAATGGTCCCCCGCAGTGGTTCAGGCAAACTTGGAGAAGGCACAAGCCGTCTACGCTAAATACTACAACATGCGAAGGAATGTGAGGGACACTGGACTAGAGAAAGGCGAATGGGTGCGAGTTAAGTTGGCGGTGATGCAAAGGAAGGGGGACAGCAAATACAGTAGACCCCTTCAGGTCAAGGAGGTGTATGATAGAGCTGCCTTATTAAGTGATGGCAACGTATGGTCTCAGGACCGCATGGCGAGATGCAATAAAGTACTACAGTGGAGCCAAGGTGAGCCGGAGCTGGAAGGAGCGGTGGAGCCCAATGCAAGGAATGAGCCATTCGACTTGGAGACGGACATGGGAAGAGGAGAATTCGGTGAAGAGCAAAACAACAGAGGGAGCCCCGGGACGGAGAAGGAGATGGATACAAGGGTGTCAATGGAGAGCCCAGCTGCACCGAACAATAGAGGAGGTGGCGCAGAGACTCAGGAGAGGGAAGCAACGGCTACCCCGGTAAGACTGACCCAAAGGGGGAGAGTAGTGGTGAGACCATCCAGGTTCCAGGACTATGATATGAGCAGCGGACTGGAAGTTTTATGTTGTTCCATTGTTTGGAAAAAAGGGAGATATGTAGCGTCAGCGCTCTAGCTGACGCACGTAGCGTGATGATGCGACGCGCCTCCGGCCATTTTGTGGATGCGCCCGCATCCCCATTCGAGAGGCGCGAGTGCCGGAGACCGGATGTTCCACCAGCTCGGCGCTCTCTGAAGCACAATAGTTTAATAAATAACGCAGTAACCTAACGCTGTGTTCTGTCATACATGAGAAGCAAATAGCTACATTACACAAATTACTCCTAGTTTCAGTTTCCACCTCCAAGAAGCCGCCCGACTCCCAACGGACACACCAGACATCATCTTTCAAAACAATCCGTTCCTCCCCGTTTGTCAGCAAGGGAGAAACAATATTAAATGCCAAACCCCTTCCAGCGTTCCGGAAAAAGAAGTACACGCTTCGCAAAGGAATGTGGATTATATGCACAACATCGTTAAGGTATTTGCTGCGTGCAGCAATAAATACAGACCAAAGCGAAATGCCCAGGCGCCTCTAGCAAACCAGCCCCCGACTACTGTGCTTGGCCCGGCACCATCAGGCTTCCCCCGCCTGTCTCCACACTCAAGCAACAGGGGAAACTGCTTCATTTACAGGTACTGAGAGTTAACCACCCCGCGGGCGACCCCTTAATAACGGACCTGATGAAATAGTCATCAATCAAAAAAAACAATAACAATACGACAATACCACAAATATAATACCATTTATTTGAATTGAATAATACACCGAATCAACACTACGCCACGGCCTCCTAAACCCAGCCCACCAAAGTCCACCCGTCACCGACCAGACAACGCTCTCGACGTCGACGACACTCCTGTAGCCAGGCTGTGGCCCGAGCAGGGGCGTAGGAGACACTCAATTTATGGAGGGGACAGGGACATCCTTGTGGACTTTCCAGCGCCCCTATACAAATCGCCCGTTTCTTGAGACCGTGCACCCCGTAAACGTATATAATCGGATAGTTTTGACGAAAAATATTGAGAAAGGCAAGAATATAGTCACAGTATGCTTTATTGTTATTTGCATTCATAAAGTAATTAGACCAAATGTGGAAAAATCATGTCTATTTTTTATAGTGCTACTTGTAGTTCACTCAGTTTTGTGATCTGCATGGTACATGTTCTTTGCAGCAGGCACATTAACCCTCCACGCTACTGTACAATGAGCGAAAACTTTCACTAGACAAAATTTCGAACTCTCACTAATAGGAACATTAATCACTAGAGAAAACTGCCTGATGCACAAGGAAGTTCATTTGCTTTTAAACCAAAAATTATTTTTAAACTCAGTGTCCCTCACCAAAGTCAACGCTCGGTGCAGCTGCAACAGGTCACACTGCCCTAAAGCCGGTCAAGCTCCCAGCAATGGGGCAGCACAAGCATTTCCTGAAATGGGGTCAGACCTAACCTCATAGCCATTATATGAGGAAAAAGATCCATGTAATTGGTGGGGTGGGATACTTCCCCCAGATTGCAGCAAGCAAAACAATTTACCAGATTTCTTATAGTAGATTTTTTTTTTCCAAGACCTTTATTATGTTTTCACAAACAAACACAGCATAAGGCCTACAACCTCAGGGGCTGGCCGCGACATTCGCAAACAGTCCGTATTACCCACAATTTAATACACAGCCTCCTAGCCGACAACCAGAGGTCCGGCGGCGAGATACTAACCAGTATACACAGTAATAATCAATGAAACCTAAGAATAAGTCAGATCTAGGGTTTTAATTTTAAATTAGCGTACATTCTAGATTCCAGCTAGCAAACGTTTACATGGGTGGCACCGTGATCATGAATTCGCCTTTGGTATTTCTGCATATATCCCTCAGTATCAACACAAAAATCGATGACATTGCAATTGCATCACTTATAACCAATCAAGAGGCTTACGTTAGGATAATCAGGATTTATGCCCGACGATACGAGAGAGCACTAAGTTCCAAGTTCCTACAGCCTGCGCAGCTCTCTAAAGAAATCAGGTCTCCCCCAATAATAAGTCAGGATAAGAAAATGCATCCCACAGAATACTCAAACTTCGTTGGACAATTGACGATATTTCAATCCCAATGCACAAATGTACCCAGATGACAACCTCTACTCGACAGGATAATAAAAGCATTGCCACCCGGAGTCCCAGACATAGTCAGGAGAAGTAATATCCTACGTAAAGCAAAATAAAAGGAACAAACAACAAGTATGAACAAACACCCCTCCCCCCACCCTGCACCTCTGCCTGTAACCTAAGCTACCCCCAAACTGCAGTGTGCCTGTTGCCCTACCTAATCTAAGAACCCCCCCCCCCCCAAAGAAGGAAAATGGAGGAGGAGACCAGGTCAGGCCCGCGGCCCGCCCCACCCCCGCCACATAAGCTCCTCGTGTCCACACAAATTGCCAAGTTTTAATGTCAAAATCGTATGATCAGTGGAATCATTATTCGCCAACTTGCCTTCCGTACCCCGTTAACATATGTGAAACTACAGCACAGGCACTAGATGGAACAGTCATGCAATTCTCAACCCAGACCCGCCCGATCTAGTGCATGGATGCGACCCGCTCCATTTATTGCAGCTGTAAGCAAGTCAAAGTACCGAACTGGCCCGAGGAAGTCATTCTGGAGTCCGGCAGCATACAACAAAGCACTGTGAAGCCCCTCATCACCGACACATCCAAGAGCCATCAGGAAACCCAGTTGTTGTCGCACGGTCGATAGCACAGGGTCCGGGAGAAATAAGAGAGAAGTGTCCTGGCACCACCGCAGCACCTCGTCAGAGGTCGGAGGGGAGACAACACTGATGAATATTCCCGAAAACAATGCCTCCATCCGACCCTCCGGTCCCGCCATGAACACCGGGCGCCGCTCGATAATGCTGTGTGCCTGGCTATCTTGGGCAAACAAGCCGCTTCTGACATACTCCCGCACCGTGAACTCCAGGGGATAATCGTCTTATAGTAGATTTAAAGGAGAGTTGACTTCTTCCCTGAGAATGTTTTTTAATTTGTGGGATCAAATCTCTAAAATGTGGCGGACCCTTATGGGGCATTCATAAAATATTCCAGTACTTTCAAGGTGCACCAAGGAAGCCTGGCTTTTTTAGGAGTAAATCAGATTTTTTTCAAATGTCTTATGTCAGAATAACTTCCACTATGCCAAGGTCCTCATTTTTTCATGGGCGAACCCCATATGCCAATGAGTACATTCAATATGACAGTGCCAAAAAGTTACCATGGATACTGCAGCAATAGTCTAGGGTACCTCTAAAACTTCCCTCTGCAAGCATAGCATGCATACACTCACACACATTCTCTCACACACTTTCTCACTATATCTCTAGCACTCTTGTACCTTTGTACTCTGTCACACTCACTCACACACACACACACACACTGCCACTCATGCTTCAATTAGTACATTTGCTTTTATTATGTTAGAAAAACTTGGTGATTTTTGAGAGTATCTAGTGAGTGCATGGTGAGTGGGGTTAGTGCAGAGTAAGTGGTGTGTTCCGGCAGACTATTGTCCCTGTGTGCAGGAAGTATGAACAGGGTGCCTTGATGAAAGCAGGCTGAGAGGTTTGTCTGTGTGAGTGCAGGGTGAGAGGAGGAAGTGCAGGGTAAGTGGTGTGACTCCAGGGTGAGTGCTGTGCTTGTTTGTGTGATAAGAGTGCAGGGTGAATGTTGTGCCCATGTGAGTCAAGATGTGAGTCAAGATGTCAGTGAAGATGTGTGTGAAGATGTGAGTGAAGGGTGAGCTGTGTAAGTGACAGGAATGCATATGTGAGTGCACAGTGAGCGATGTGACAGTGGAAGAGTAGGGTGAGAGGAGTGAATGTAGGGTAAGTGTTGTGACATATGAGTTTGGGTGCAGGTGAAAGTGCAGAGTGGGAGAAATTAATGCCTAGTGAGAAATGTGCTTGCGTTAACTACCAAGAGAGAGAAAGAGAAAGAGGGGTTGGGTGTGTGTGTGTGTGGGCATAGGTGTGGGTGGGTGTGTGTGTTGGTGGGTGGGTCGACACCTTCAGCACCGCTGAACACATGCACTTCCAGATCCACACCAATCCCAACACTACCCTCAGAGGAACCCTCATCTACAGACCCCCCGGTACCAGACCACATTTCAGTGACTCCATCGTAGACTTCGTCAACACGCACGCCCTCGCCTCCACGGACTACATCCTCCTAGGAGACCTGAACTTTCATCTCGAGAACAACAACGACACCAACTCCACCGCCCTGCTCGACAACCTCGGACTCAGATTGCTCATGACAACACCTACCCACACCTACCGGCGGCCAGACGCTCGACCCCATCTTCACCGCAAGTCCCCATGTCTCCTGCAACCGCACCACCGAACCCCACTGGACCGACCACCACTGCATCCACTTCACCTTCAGGAAACCCACCACGCACCACGCACCACCGCACCTAACTGCTGCCCCGACGGTGCTAGAGCAAAGTCACAGAGGACCAGCTCACCACCACCCTCGCCCTGAACTCACCCACTGACTCCACTGACCCCGCTGTCCGCAACCTCCAACAATGGATCTACGACTGCGCCAGCACCCTCGCCCCGCTCAAGACACCCTCCAACAGCCACACCAGTAAGAAAGCCACCTGGTTCACCGAAGACCTCCAGGCCTCCAAAAGAAAATGCCGAAACTGGAGAAGAACTGGCTCCGCGAACGATCACCGGACAGCTACATAGCCCACAGGAACGCCACCCGCAACCATCATCAACTCATCAGAGCCGCCAAGAGGGCCTCATTCAAGAACCACCTTGACAACAACGCACACAGAAGTAAGGAGCTCTTCAACATCATGAAGGAACTCTCCAAACCCAGCTCCAACGCCAACGACATCCCGCCTTCGCAAGACCTATGCGACTCACTGGCTACCTTCTTTCACCGCAAGATCACCAACATCCACGACAGCTTCAACGTCATTACCACACCAAGGACTACCGCCCCCATCACCACCCCACGTACCAACCATCTTCTCTCCTGGACAAGCATTAACAACAAGGACACCAGCGAGATCATGAAGACCATCCATTCCGGCTCTCTGAAGATGTGCCCCCACCACATCTTCAACAAAGCCAGTGCATCCATCGCACCCCATCTCAGCAAGGCGATCAACATCTCCTTCGAGACGGCAACCTTTCTGGAAAGCGGGAAACACGCGGAGATCAACGCCTTACTCAAGAAACCAAAGGCAGACCCCAAGGACCTCAAGAACTTCCGGCCCATCTCCTTGCTCCCGTTTCCGGCTAAGGTCACCGAGAAAATCGTCAACATCAGCTGACCCGCTACCTCGAAGACAACAACATCCTACACCCATCCCAATCCAGTTTCTGCAGCAACCACAGCACCGAAACTGCCCTCATGGCCGCCACAGATGAAATCAGGACCCTGCTAGACAACGGAGAAACAGCAGCCCTCATCCTCCTGGACCTGTCAGCCACCTTCGACATGGTCTGCCACCGCACCCTACGCACACACCTACACGACGCTGGAATCAAAGGGAAGGCCCTGGACTGGACCACATCCTCCCTCTCCAGCAGAACTCAGAGCGTCCGCCTTCCCACCTTCCACTCCAAGACCACCGAGATCATCTGGGGTGTACCCGAGGGCTCGTCCCTCAGCCCGACGCTGTTCAAAATCTACATGGCACCCCTCGCCCACGTCGCCCATCAACACGACCTCAACATCATCTCCTACGCCCACGACACCCAGCTGATCATCTCTCTCATCAAAGACCCCCACACAGCCAAAACCAACCTCCACGAAGGAATGAAGGCCGTCGCCGAGTGGATGAGGAACAGCCGACTGAAGCTAAACTCGGACAAAACTGAGGTCCTCATCCTTGGGTTCACCCCTTCAGTCTGGGATGACCCCTGTTGGCCGACCACACTGGGAACTGCTCCAACACCCACAGACCACGCATGCAACCTAGGGGTCATCCTCGACTCCACCCTCACCATAACTAAACATATCAACGCCGTTTCTTCCTCCTGCTTTAACATCCTCCGAATGCTGGTAGGATTTTCAAGTGGATCCCCACTGAAACAAGAATAACAGTCACCCAGGCCCTCGTCACCAGCAGGGTGGACTACAGTAATGCCCTCAACGCAGGAGCATCGGGCAAGCACCTGAGATGGCTGCAACGCATACAGAACACCTCGGTACGTCTGATCCTCAACATCCTCCGCCGCAGTCACATCACTCCCCACCTGAGAGACCTACACTGGCTCCACGTCATCAAGTGGATAACCTTCAAACTCCTCATCCACGCACACAAAGCTCTCCAGGACACCGGCCCAGTGTACCTCAACAGACGATCCAGCTTCTACACCCCCACCCGCAAGCTCCGCTCTACCGACCACGCCCTTGCCGCTGTCCCCCGCATCTGAATTACGACAGCCGGAGGCATATCCTCCTCCCACCTCGCCGCCAAGACCTGGAACACCCTCCCCACCAACCTACGGCAGACCCAAGACCTACTGACCTTCAGAAGACTACTCAAGACCTGGCTCTTTGATCAGTAGCAACAACCCCCCAAGTGTCTTGAGACCCTCACGGGTATGTAGTGTGCAATACAAGTGTCCTGATTGATTGATTGAAAGAATCTTTTAACAGCGCTCACAAATGCTTGTGGTCACTTCTGAGCAATTACCAACAACAAAGTGTGACTGAAGTTAAAAAAAACTAACCTTAACAGAGGTCAACAATGTGAGAAATTATTCTAATTCTAGCTCGTACCGTTGCAGAAGGTGTGAAGTCCCCCCCCACCCCTGGTTTCCAAACTTTGAGACTGTAATGTCAAATTATTGGGGTATTGCCAGAGGTTCATTAGTCAGGGTATGAACTCCAAGCTGCAAATCCCAGGGAGAATGCCCACATGTCCTTAAACTGGATTGTCTATAAGGCACTGAAAACCAACATAAAATGGGACAGCCCTTTGCATGTGGAAGAGCAAGCACTTCAACGGCTGAACACTGATTTTGTGGCTAAGCAATAATGATCACAGTATAAAAGTGCAATATAAGCTTGTACATTTGTAAAACAGTTAGAATTGCACTCAACGCTTAAAAATGAATACCCCCATAGGAAAATAGTTATTCAGGTTTAAAGATTCCAACAAAGCAGTGTCATAGCTCTGAAAAACCAACATTAAAGACTAAATTACAAAAAAAAAAAAAATTAAGCAACAATATATTCTCAACAAAAAGTTCTCTTGCGGACTCTTCAAACAACAAATGGTAGGTATTTTTCTTTTGGAAAGGTGGCATCCCTACTTGTGAGATGCCTTTTCATTAAATGCATTCTCCTATTGTGGCAGTACAAATAAAACACAAAGTAAGGAATAGAGAATAGGCAGAATGGGGACACAGGGGGTTCTGAAATAAGTTAACAAAACAACAAAGCCTTCTTAGTCCGTTCCAAATGAATGTAAATGGTCTTTTAAAGACCTGTGAAAAACTTGTGTGTGGCAGAGACAGAGGCAGACACCAGACACCGAACACCCGAGCGCACAGCAACTCGAGCTGCAGCAGCCCCGGCCTGAGACACACGACGAGGGAGAGGGTGGTGGAAGGAGGGGGGTTTAATCCCTTTTAGCCCTATCAGGCATGCAGCTGATCACAGGTAACTTGAGTCAGGTCAAACAAGTCAAGTGCAGGGCCATTATGCGGTTTCGCGTGCTAATGACCCTGCGAATCACAGAAGGGAGAGGGGAAATTCCTTTGTCCCCTCGTCCCCCCCACCCTTGTCCCCCGTGTCCCTCCCACTCCAAAATCTGGAGGGGATATATCCCCCTGGTCCCCCACACTTCCTACACCCATGGGCCCGAGGGGACAAAGAGAACGAAACTTTCGGAGCCCAGCCTTAAATACCTCTGGTAACTTTCGTTTCTGGTAAGTTTCGTATCCAGCCAGGCCCACCTCCTTCTCTGTTCCAAGGAGGGGTCTCAGCCCCGTGGCGCAACTAAGGGCGCCCTCCCCTAGTCGTGGGGGCGCCTGTTCATCTCGGTATAGGCTGCAAAATAACATGAAATGGACAGTGGATTATTTTGTCCGGCCATCCCAAGGGCATTTTGGCAAGCCAGGTGGCGCTTTTAGGGCAGGGCACTAACGGATGTGATACGCCCGATCGCATAGGTGTCAAAAAGAACCTCTGCTGGGTATATTTCACTAAAGATATAAACTTAGGTAGACCCGGCTGAGGCTGAATAGATATATACAGCCAGATTCATCAAACTAAAATCGGCTCGCAAAGGACCAGATTCTCAGAATCTGGCTCTTTGCGAGCGCAATTTTTGCATTTGGGATTCATCATCCCAAATGCAAAAATCACAAATCTAGAAATCGCTAAATTAGCGATTAATTGCATTTAAGGAATCTCAATTTGAGATTCCTTAAATGCAATTCATGAACCATTTTAAAATTGCGAATTCGCAATCTGGGGCCGCTATTTACCGCGAAGTCTAACTACGTGGTAAATAGCAAAAACTTTGAAAAATGCACTAAAGTGCATTTTTCAAAGTTTCATGTTGCGCACACACATGCCCTAAGGGCATGTGGGTGCGCAACATATGTGCACACATCAATTTCAGGGGTGCAACAGGGTGTCCTTTGGACACCCGTGCACCGTTGAAATCGCAATGTCAATTTGTGAATCGCTAAATGCGATTAGCAAATTGGGATTGTCTTCCCATTCCTCTAGGCCCATAGGAATGAACGGGATTTGCAATTTGCGAGTCGCAATTAAGGAATTATTAGAAAACGCTATTTTTGAAGTGATTTCTTGGTAAATAGCATTTTGCTATTCCTTAATAGCGATTCAGTATTTTTCGCTATTAAGGAATCGCAAAATGTGTTCTTGATGAATCTGGGGGATAGTTTGTAACAGAAGATTTACCATTCACACTATTCCCCCTCATGCCCCTCCTATGGTTATTAAAAAACAATTTTAACTCATTCTTGCTAAACTGCTGGATTCTTGCTAGATTGGTGATAGTTACTCCCTCAAAAGGTTCGGTAAGCAATCTATTCACAGAGCTTAACCGAGGGATCTTATAATACTGGCTGAGAAATAAACAATCAGGAGTGACATCTTTTGTACATTTCGAGCCTGGCTCACTCCATATATTGAACCAGCAAGTAATAGAACTCTGATCAATCAAATCTTTTATGAATGGCATATCCAACTCTTTATGAACTTTAAAGGATGAAACAGTTTGGGATACATTCAATAGCTTACATAAAAAATGATTTTCCTGAGTCTTGGGTGGTGGGGAGAACTCTCTTCATCCCCCATACTGCAGCCCCCACTTTAGCAGCAGGGATACATGTGCTCCTATATAGTTTAGTCGGATCTCTTATTTGCTTATTTCCTATTTTTCCAGAGAATCTGTCCAGAGCCTCCATATTTCTGGCTGCTTTAGCTTTTGCATTTCTAATGTGTGAAAACTGAATGCCAAGGTAAGAGAAACTCTGTACTTCAACCAATGTAACATCCCTTACATAGTGCAGCCTTTATTAGGATTAGCCCTACCACAGATCATAGTATATGTTTTAAATTAAGTCTTAAATCCTGTATGATGTGAACCCCTCGATAAAGAGCTGCAACCGATTTGCAGTTCATGATATTAGGACTGCGTCATCTGCGTACAGGAGCACAGGGTCTTGCGTAGGCCTACTCTAGGGATATCCACTTCTAGCTGTTATAGTGCCTTATCTCCCCCATTAATATATATTGAGAAGAGAAAAGGCACTAGAACGCACCCCAGGCTTATGCTTCTAGTCACATTGAAACTGGGGGTACATTCTCCTCTCAACCCACATCACACTTGTGTCGTCAACCTTTGACTTGATAAACAGCATTAAACAAAGTTTAACATCAACATGAGGTCAGTGTCACAAACCATGGTTTACTAACAAGAATTTCCTTTCCGAATCATTTTACAAACAGACATGAAAACATCATCTGAGATAAATTAGTTTTGTGTCTGCAAAATATCCATCAATTGTCATCAGTTGTAATTCATAGTATTTGAAGCCGCACTGCAAACCAATATTTTATTTTGCTTCAGCCTCAGATTTCGAGCAGAACACATACTTGTTATTTCAGAAAGAAATTACTAACATGAATCTAGTTTTACATACTTCTAGACTTGAATCAGTTCATAGTTTCAATGTTGTGTCATTTTAATTTTCTTAGGCAATAAATAATCAAACACACTTTGGCAAAGTCAGTAGGTCTCAGCATTAAAACCTGTGGTTTTGACAATGCTTTTTTAGATTAGATAGTCAAAGTGAATGGATTGAAATGCATGTTGGTCGTTGGTTGATCTGAAATAGACTTTGTAAGAGCACATTTGCCTCTTAGTGCCAGGATTCAAGCTGATGCCCTTCTCCATTTACATCAACCCAAAGCTGACTAGGGTTGTTTTGATGATGGTCACTGTCAGTCAATGCCTTCCTATATTATATTTCAGGATTCCTTTCCATGTCTGCACCTTCTTAAGTGGTTCCCTTACCAGTGATTCAGATAACAGGTCATGGGTTGTGTCACTTGTCTTTCCTTGACAAAGGCCAGTGCTCCTGGTGTTTCACATATTACTGGTAAAGCCTGTTCAATAGATATCTAAGAATCCCCTTCTGCCTGCTTTGGGTGGTGGGTCTCTTGACCGAGGCTGCAGTGGATTCTTCAGGGGTTAAAGGACAGTTACAATATCTTGTTGCTTGGAGGAGTTATGGGCCAGAATGGTGTTGAGAGCCTGTCTCCTATGTATGTGATCCTCTTAGTATACATTTTTCATTGTCAGTTCCCGAGGACTTTTAAGAGGGGGTATTGCCAGAAATTATTTGCATTTACCTTTTAAGCAACATATTCATCAAGGAAGTGTTGGATTCCACACTCGGTATGCTTCTGTTTTTGTGTAAAATGTATCTATGGAACCTTGGTCTTCCAACCCATTATTCAATCTAAGGTGTTTGAAAGGTTTTGTAAAATCACAGATGACTAACAAGTTTACGCATTATGGAGCTTATTAATTTTGGCTATATTGCTCTCCGCTCTGCATGCCACAATTGCTGTTTTCCTCCCCGCTGGGTTCTCTGGGATCAAGATCATGCCTTACTATATACTTCTTCTTGTCTGGGGTATTGTAATTTTCCTCTGGTCTCTTCTCCTTTTTGTCACAGAGTCCTAAGATGACGTCTGCAACTTTTCCCTCTGGTTAAGGCCAGCCAATCACAGTGCGTGATTGAGCTTGTGGATCCGCAGATCCATCCTGGATCTGCCACAGATCCAGCGAGCGTGATATATACACATAGAATTTGAACCCTAATTTCTCAAAACATGCAGAAGGAATTTACACCCAATCATAAAAGGCATGCTTTCTGGACTAAGATCTAGTATTCTGCCAAGTTCAACCCCATTAAGGCTTGCCCAAAACATTCCATGCATAAATTATGTAAAAAAGAGCCAATTTTGGAAAGATTAGTGAAGATTTGTCCAATATCTCTAAAGCTATTAGCAAAACAAAAAAGGCATTTCCAATGGAAAAGCTGATCTAACTATAACGACCCAGGGATGCTCATCACCCGGTAGTTATAGTTAGGATTCTGTTTTAACCACCTCTCTGATGGGTGGGTAGGGCCTGGGGGTTGGAACATATAATATTTTAGCAGGATTGTGTGCCCTCCCTCCCCAAGCCTTTAAGAGGCCTTGGGAACTCCATCCCCCAGGGCCGATGTTTTAATGAAAGGGAGCAGGCTGCATGGGCCCCCTACAGGAGCCTAAAAAGGCACCAGGGAACCTAACCCCCAGAGCCAACACCTTTATAAAAAAGACCGGGGGTGAGTGGCTGCTCTACAGTGCCCCGAAGAAGCTCAGGAAGGAAGACTCAGAGATGTGCTTCTTTTATTTTTTAATAAAAAATATATATTTCTGATTATTAACTTTCACATTTTTCAACCACAAAATGTAAAAATAAAAACTATATAAAAAATGTCACAGACAAAGACTGTGCTCGGCAGGGGGTTGGCTGCTCGCAATGTGTTGGATGCAGGGCCTGGCTTCAGGCCTTTGGCCATGTACTGCAGTGGGTTGGCTTTATGTATGGTCATAAAAAATTACTTTATGCTTAAAAAAAAAACATAGAAATTCAATGAAAAAAACAAAGGTTAAAGTGTTGTTATAATTAGGTGAACATGTCAGTTAAAATATGCCATTGTAAATGTACAAAACCAATTAAATTCACCGGCTATAGTTATCTCAAGTAACTATAACTCTTACTCTAACATAACTATAACTCGGGTCCTTGCCATGCAGTGCTGATTACACCACATATTACATCACTCATGACATCTTGCATGACATCATTGATAATATCACTGCAACATTTGCATTCAAATTATTGATGAGAAAACTGTGCATGGTGGGGGAGCGAGTCACAGTGGAGGGCTCCCAGAGCCAGGTCTTAGCTGTGCTTTCTCAGCTTGAAAGACCTTAATAGCAGCACACTGCAACCTTTTCTAATCACAGCAGCATCTTGGAAACAACCTTGTTATCCAGCTACGGTATGCCTGCTGAAGCCATCTACCAAACCCATCTGGTCACTTTGGCACGAAGATGGATTTATTCAGGGCTTGCAAGGGAGGGGTTTCCTCGTAAGTGCCTTACATCATTTTCTTTTTTTAATTTAATAAATGCCATTTGAAATATTCAAAATATTTTCAATAAGCTTATTCAGCTTTTGAAACCATTATGTTACTTTTTATGGAACCATCTTCACATATAGTTTGCTCTATATTAGGCATTCATTTTAAATCAAGCATTTTTACATAATTAGGGCTTGATTCATAAAACAAAACTTGCACTTTTGTGTAAGTTTGGTTAAAGTTAAGGTTGTTTGCAATTTACAAAGTTATTTTATAATTTAAATTGGAGACTCCACACATGTAAAGATACGACTCGTTAGAAACCTTTGTGGATAGTAAAAAATTGTAAACAAAAGTGCCAGTTACTTTTGAGACTCAGGTCCTTAGTGTGATTTCTTGTGTTAGGAGAGAATACACTAATAAATCTGATCTTTTGGGCCTCGAAATTTCTGACATGATGTTGTGTTCACACAATATTTGTAGCTTCGATATTCTATCAGACATCCTCCTCTGTCTAATTTCTGTACTTTGAGAAAAGTCTCCTAGAGAAGTTAGATGTGTTTCTTTTCTCTCTTATTGCACATTCTGCTCAGGAACACAGCTATTCTTGAGACCACAGAACATCAGCTGGTAGGGACTGAGTCACCATACCACTGCAATATTTATGAACCAGAGTCCGAATAGCTATATTGCCTCACTTGCTCTCCTAACCTTTCCAGAGAAACAAGTGAGTTGACACCGCAGAATGCAGCACTCACGACCCTCTAAGGGATCGCAGTAACAGGACACACGTTTCGCTCTCTCACTTGTATATGTCCACAATAGGATAAACAAGAGACACAAAGGAAGTTTATAATATTTATTTAAACTATCATGCTCTAAGATGCAGTATTTGTGCCACAATTTGACAACAAAAGCACACCGTAATTATCATCAGCATGGTTAACAAACCATATATCACAAAAAGCCCTGTCATGTTATAAAACAGATTAGCTTAAACCACCCCCTTTCTATTGAAGCTAAATGATTATATATTATAGATCTCTGGGATAAGCAGCTGACCCTGTACCATGGCATTCATAGGTGGATGTTCTTCATCTCAGCTGACGCAGCGCTCTTGTTTCAAGATCTTCACTCAGTGTGTGTTTTTCAGAACCCATGTCCTCAGTTATATGACAAGACATGTGTGCTCGCAAACAGCAGCTGCATGCTCTTGTTATGTCTAAGTGCCAATGTCAGACCAGAGTGAATAACAAGGGGCATTGTTGTTTGACCTTGTCTGGTGTGTTCAGACTAAATCCGATGAACAGAACATAACACAAAAATATATGCAGATTCTTCGTGAAAATTCGATGTGGCACAAAAGCAAGCGTGTTATGTAGTAATGTGGGCAAGGGAAATGTGGCCTACTATGTGGACAACTTAGCTAACATAGGGAAAACAACAATGGTCCATGTAGGAAACAAATAACACTCTGGATTGGTCAGGATAAATAATAGCACAATAAAAACACTAGATGATATTAATGTAATTTCCCCTTCTTCCATGATATTACTGAGCTTCAATATTCTATCAGACAACAGCCTCTGTCTACTTTCTGTACTTTGAGAAAAGTCTCCTAGAGACGTTAGCTGTGTTTCTCTTCTCCCTCTCCCATGTCCCCTTCTTCTAGGATATAACTTTGCTGACAGCAGCAGTGTTAGATACTGTGGTTCAGGAAAGACTGCCTTCAGTCTCAGCAGGGCCTTGTAGAACATGGAACTAACACCCAGGGCCACTCGTTGAACATCTCAGCAGAATCACTTACACATGTGTGATTGAAAAGCAAAGCCGTTCTTCAGCCCCAGGTCCAGATTAGAACTTCTGAAGACAAGGATATGGATCAAGCCAAGGCATGTTCGTCACACCTAAGCTTTAAGATGCAGGAAGGAAGGAAAGAAGTTGTTGAGCATACAACAGTATTGCTGTCCTGAGACTCTTACTCTCTCCACCCAGCAAAGAGAACCAGACATGGTGGATCCTCTCGTTCAATGTGTCACTCAGGGTCAGGACTGGCCATGGACCGAGCTTGAATGCCTCATCATTCTGCTATAACTCTTGCAGCTCTGAAACTTACATATGCAGCAGTCATTCTGGTTACTTATGTTGTTGACACAGAGGCGAAAGGACTTCTAGGTCTATCAGTCCTTTGATAGTTGTTTCTTTCATTGTCTGTGCCATTATTTCCAAGCTATCTCGAGAATTGTGATTAGTTATCAGCACAGAATTAGCATAAGATTGGAACTTTACCCGTAGGTAGTATTGGCAGAAGTCGGGAGAGATTTGACTGTAGGTCAAACAAGTTCATTATTGAAGATCCAATGTGATACGAAAAAAAAGCTTCAAACTATTGGTCATGCTGAGTTAAAACCGGTGCAATACAAGTGGAATCTATTCAATGTATCAGCTAAGGGTTGTTGCAGGGATTCTGCTTAAAAACAGAACTATGTCCAGGGCCACAGAACATCAGTATGTTGGTAGTGAGTCATCATACCACATCAGTACCTCTGAGCCCAAATCAAGACTAGCTTATAGTGCTGCACCTGCCCTCCCAACCTTTACAGAGTAATAGTTTATGTGGCACCCCAGAGCACGCACTCTAGACGCTTCCAGGCATCCCGGGAGCAGGCAATCACCTTTCGTTTGCTCACTCATACGTACCGACAATGAACAGAATAGAGGCAAGAGGAAATCTTGTAATATTTATTGAAACTGTTGTGCTCTATTTTGCAATAGCTGCTCTGCATTCAAATGACATGTACAAGTCAACAATGTCACTAACATAATGAGCAAACTGTACACAATGAAAAGGCCTGCCATATTAGAAGACAGTTGTGCCTAAACCTACCCTCACTATAGAAGCACAGTGATATATAAGAGATCGCTGGGAATTGTGGGGGACCCCATCCCTGGCATATGTAAGTATTTGTTTTACATCCCTGGAGGCAGAGGTCTTTCTCGCCTCAGGACCTTTGCTTTTTGTGACTGTGTCCTCTCTGTTTTCAAAACAACAAATTTTGTTTTTTATGATATGATTTATCCGACCACAGAGCAAATACAGCACCATTTATTGCAACCTTGTAGGAAATGTTCTGTCTAATTCCTAACAGAAGAACTGAATAATAAAACATGTACAACCTATTTCTAAAATAAATGTATTGCACAAAAACAAGCCTGTTCAAGCAAAGGCAGCATACTACCTTTCAGAAATACACAGCAGGGGTATTCAACGTATCAGACAGGGTCGTACATTGTATCAACGGTAGGATGTATTCAACGTATCAGAGAGGGTCGTACACTGTATCAGCCGTAGGATGTATTCAACGTATCAGAGAGGGTCGTACATTGTATCAGCCGTAGGATGTATTCAACGTATCAGAGAGGGTCATACATCGCATCAGCCATAGGATCTATTCAATGTATCAGAGAGGGTCGTACATAGTATAAGCGGTAGGATCCATTCACTCTATCAAAGAGAGTCGTGCATAGTATCAGCCGTAGGAGGTATTCTCTTCATGAGAGAGGATTGGGTGTGCACACGTTGCGGTCAGTTCTGCGGCCTGTGAGGAAGAAACAAAAGACAGCATGAAGACACTTCTCAGCCTCAGTTTTGGGTTAGTCAGGAGCTCAGGACAACATTATAGGGTGCACATGTTTTTTAGCAATTAATAATCCATATTGTGATAGGAAGGCCCAGCTACCCTTTAAATGCCATCTGCCTGCCAGTATGGTCTGCAGTTTTTTAAATTCTTGTACGCTCTGTGGAAGCGAGGGAGAGTGTAGACATTGAAGACACCGTTCCATGTATTCAAACTCTACTTACAGAAAGTGTGGCTTTGAGTACTTGTGTATTTGGACTGCTTATTCTACAGGTGAAATCCCTCCCTCCCTAGAATTTTAGAGGACTCTGTAACCTGGATGTTCTCAAATATTTTACCTGATTGTGCTATGCATTTGCTATGTGAGCAATTTTATTTTGTCTGATTTTATTGGGATCTCATGCTCAATAAAACTCCTGAAGGTGTCTATATTTCCCTCCAATATAGGTAAAACTCTCTAGAAGGGTTTAATAGCAGAACAAACCTGTGTCCACAAGGACCCTCACCAGGTGATGGCTTCAAGTGCTTCTCCACTACAATTTCCTGAATCAGACGGTGGGAGGTAAAACTGAGGTCCCCATTTTCCTCATGGAGGCTGCCAGTAGCTGTTGCATTTTCTGGCTTTCAGTAGCTCGTTATTTTGCATATAGTTATTCTGGTCTTGTTTAGGAAGAACACACTGCTGGTACCCCAGTAGTGCTGACTTCCTGGAAGTTATATGTTTATTAAAACCACCCTATGCAAGTTTAACTTATATCCTCAAATTTCACATTCTTGCTACAGGTACTAGGGGCAGATCCTTTTCAGCCTTTGCTATCAGACTTTGAGTGGACTAGAAAAACACTACAGCTGCACGCTAGTTTTCAACTGAGGTTTTCTTTAATGATAGTAATTTTTCTTGTGTCTGTGGAGTTGGGTGGGGTAGGGAATCTGCATATACTCTATAGTATATATACTCTACACATGCATAGGATCTTATCCTAAATGTTGATTCAAAGTATTTTCCTCATTGGAGTCTGTCATGTACCAAAGGGGGTGGTGACTAAGCATGGGCTGCCACGTGATTCTTCATAGATAGAGTTGGATCCAGTTTTAATCCAAGATTTTTTACAGCTTGGGTCGGTATGGGAGCCGTTCCCAACTGGTCCGGCCACCACTCGTGAGTTCAAATCATAGACGCTTTACCCATAAGCATAATCTTGGTCTTGCTAGGATTCAATTGGAGGCAGTTCTCTGTCATCCAGTTTGACACTGCAAGCATACCTGCTGCAAATCGAGTTTTCTCATCCTCCAAGTCGATACCGATTGGAAACACCAGCTGAGTATCATCAGCGTAAGAGATTATCTTGAATCCAAATGGTTCGATAATTTTTGCTAGGGGAGCCATATATATATTAAACAATGTCGGACTTAAGCAAGATCCCTGAGGGACGCCCTTATCCAGCAAGATTTCTGTGAGAAATACGGTCCTGGCATAATCCTTTGCCATCTATCAGACAAAAAGTTTCTGAGCCATTTCAAGGCTGAGCCTCGGATACCATATGAATATAGTCTCTCTGCAAGCATAGAATGAGAGATGGCATCAAATGCTGCGGAGAGATCAAACAAAATCAAAACAGTGGATCCCCCAGCGTCTATCACCTGCCTCAACGAGTCAGTTACTGCGAGAATGGCAGTCTCAGTGCCGAAGCATGGCCAAAATCCCAACTGAGAAGGATCTAGGAATTTATTGGATTCAAGAAATGCGCTCAGCTGCCTGTTTATGATGGTTTCTAGTTATTTGGCCAACAAAGGTAAAAGAGATAAAGGTCGATAATTGCTAAGCGTCCGAGGATCGGCTATAGATTTCTTCAATTTCGGCCTAACATATGCCTCTTTCCAGGCAGTGGGAATAATGCCTGATTGAGTCGAAATGTTAATGATTTTGAGGATTTCCGGGGCACAACTGGGTGATAGAAGGGCCATATTTTTTGGGGGACATAGATCGCCCGGCGAACCGGATTTTGATGACGATAGTAGGTTAGAGACTTCTTCCAGAGTGGTTATTTCGAACTGATCCAAGATGTTAGCTAATGGAATTTCAGGTTCATCTTGTCCAAATGGAGGGGCGGTTTATGGGATTCTCCAGTTGGGAAGTTCGCATAGATTGACATAATTCTTTCATGGAAATAGGTCGCTAATGCATCGCAAATTTCTTGTGATTCCTCCGGAATTGATCTACAGGCTTGGGGTGATACTTAGGGGCCCATTATGATGTCGGGCGGATTGCCTCAGCCAGGCTGGCGGTAGCCACCGCTGGCCTGGCGGAGGCAATCCGCCCGACACCTATGCCCGGATTCCCCCACGCCGTATTAGGATGGCGGGGGGGAGCGCGGCGGACTGAAAGACTGTCCGCCGCTTTACCGCCGCGGTCGCCTTGCGACCGCGGCGGAAAGGGAATAATATGCTGGTGGTGTCCAATGGACACCGCCAGCCATATTACAATGGTGGGTGTAAGGGGCCTTTCCGCGGCGGCAATGCCGCCACGGAAAGGCAGGCGGTGTGTGCTGTGGATGATGGCAGAGGTGGGGGATCACAGGGGGGGGTACCTATGGTACCCCCCACATTTGCATACGCAAAGCGGCAGGCACCGCGCGGTGCCTGCCATTTTGCATATGCAAATGCGTTCAGTAGTGTTTAGCATTGTGGCGGGCGGTGCAGAGAGCACCGCCCGCCACAATGCTAAACATGTAGAATGTGCCCGCCACTTTGGAGGGCACATCCTAATTCCCCCTACGGGACCCCCGCCCTTATGGTGGACGGTCCCGTTCTCCGTTAGGGTGGCGGGCAGACAAAGTCCGCCCACCATCCTAATGACCCCCAAAGTCTTTAACTATGTTAAAAACTGCTTTGGCGGAGTTGCTAGCCTGGTCCATTTGGCCCCTGATATAAGTACATCTGGCCACTTTGATACTCTCCAGGGTCTTACATTTTGATTTTTTGATTTTTAATTCGGGTGTAAACCAGGGCGCGGAGTGACGTGGCTGGGACGCGCTATGTAAGCTTTGGGGAATTGTGAGATCGAGGGCCTTCGAGTATTATTAATACATCAAGATCATCCGATCCACCCTCCTGTGAACGAGGATGGAAAGCTTCATTAAAAGATTCCAGGGTTAGTTTATTCCAGGATTTACGAAATACCTTCGCTTCCGTTCCCTATTTTGAATGAAAAACTGGGTGACTGGGGGTTAGTAAGTGAACATGACCATGAAGTGGTCAGTCCAAGTTCGTGGGCATGGGGGGCAGCTGCTGAGGTGATCCATATTAGTGAAAATCAGATCAAGAGCGTGGCCGGCCCGATGAGTGGGACCCTGCACCCTTTGAGGAAGACCGAATGTACTAAGACTAGTAACGATCTTGCTTACTTCTGGATTTGCAAGATCTTCACCATGGAAATTAAAATCTCCCAGCAGAATGAATTTGTTTCCAAGATATTGGAACCCTGGAAGGGTGGATAAGTCTAGATCCCAACCAATAGAGCACAAAACTGATTTATCCCAATGGAAAACCATTGGGATCATCTCCACCGGCTAGGTGAGGAACAAAAGAATATCATCTGCATAAAGCGAAAACCTTCCCTCCTCCAAGGTAGTCTCAGTAACTGGCAAACCCTTTGTACCTACATGACTCCAGACCAGGCTGGCTAGAGACTCCACAGTAAAGGCGAACAGATGTTGGGACAGGTGACTAATCTAATCCGGCTCCTAATGGGAAACTCTGCGGAAAGGACCCCATTGCCACGAGTTCTCGATAGAGTGGCACTATTCAGGCTCGTAATTTGGGGCCAAAACCAAATCTCACCAAGATCCCGGACTGGAGCGGTTAGTGAATGGCATCAAGGGCCTTCTTTGGAATATATGGAATGGAACACATGGAGTTCTCATTGGGGATGAACTGCCGCCAGCCAATTATGCAGCCTGTGCAGACTATATCTAGCAGACCCCTTTGGGATAAAGCCCGATTGGTCCCTATAGATCAAGGGAGATGGAATTCCAATGAGCCCGGTGGTCAGATCTGTGGCAAAGGTTTTTCTCAATATTTAACAAGGAAATCAGCATTAAGATCCACAGCTCATTGCTGGCCTCCTTGGTTTGTGTATGACCACAATCATAGCCCGTTGCTGGTCCGGATACAGGGCTCCACCTTCTTGAGCCGCGAGAAACCTTTTGAGGCGATGAGGTCCAAGTATCCTGGAGTTTCTTGTAAAGAATTCAGATGGGAGACAGTTGGTCCCGGGTTTTTTCTAGAGTTTAGCTTTTCTGTAGCTGCCTGTATTTCCGGGAGTGTGATTTCTTCATCGAAGGCCACACGATCCTCTAGAGGGAGGACCGGCCCCACCACGTTGTTTAGATCATCAGTAATTTGTTGGGCCTTGGCAAGGGGGTGCTCTCTATTGAAGGCCTCTTATTAACTGGCAAAACTCCCCAACTATACTCGGCAGGCCTCAGCCTCTGGCTTGCTAAGCCATGCCAGGAGTTTACCCACTTTATCTTCTAGACATAAAGGCAGTATTATGTGGCCAGGATTTGGTTCCCCACTTCTCTATGTGCCAAAGCACAGCAGTCAGCGCAGAGGGTGGCAATCCTCCTAAGAATCAGGGGGTCAGACAAAGGCCCGGAAGTCCATTCTAAGTGCACCAGTTGACCTTCAATTGCCTCAATCTCCCTTGTGTCCCTCCTTCTCTTATGAGCAATTATTTTCTGAGCCCCTGAGCCCGATCCCGGAGTACCGTTTTATAGGCCTCTCAAAGAATTATGGAGGAGTCCACATACTTTTAATTTTTTACAAAGTATCTACTCGCAGTTTTCGTGATAATGCCTCATCCCAATGTTTCCAGGTATTCAACTTCCATCCCTGTCTTGGATGGGAGGGCCGCTGATCTGGTGATGTCCAGAGCAATGAATGATCTGACAATCCCCTAGCAAGGGAATCAGCTCATTCAATCCTACCAATTTCACCTGCTGGGCCAAAGATATAGTCTAATCTAAAATACACCCAGGGAGTGCCAGAGAAATATGAGTACCCTCTATCTTCTGGGCAATGGTGGTGCCAAATATCTGACAGACCCAGCATGTTCGCAAAATGGGACAATTACATCTCCCTAGGCGCAACCGGGGCGGAACCTGAGTTGTTCCCCTCAGGGGCCATTACATCATTAAAACCTTCCCCCAAAATATGAAGAAAAGATTCCTCTTTCTAGCAATATGGCGGTGACTTTGTCTAAAGTAGGTTGTTGCAAGCATAGGGGTGGATGGGCAATGATAAGTATATCATCAGTCCACCCCCTCCCCCATAGGCCCTGCAGTGTGGTGTATGTCCCATGGAAGTCAATCCCGGTATTCTGAACCTGAAAGGGAGTCAATCTCCTGATCAAAGTTACCACTTCCAAAGAGCCCGAGATAAACCCAGCATGGACCAATGTAGAGTATGCCCTTGACCAATGAAACAGCACTGGGTCCATAATAAGTGTGTCTCCTGAAGGAAGTCTCCATCAGGTTTTAAGCATCTGATGACTGTCACAGCCAGGTTTTGCTTGACTTTATTGTTCAGCCCATTGACATTCTAGGTTATTATGGAATGTCTGGAGGTCACTGACATATTAACCTGTGCCATGACTAAAGTGTTTAGTATCTATGTGACCTCGGCATAGTATATTAGCACTGCACTGCATCTGCTTCAAATCAAGTGCCTCGTACAATAACCTAACAACCACACATAAACAACACCCCATCGGGTCTCCTCCACCCCCTACATGACCACCGTCCCCACAAATATGTGCCCTCATGTCAAGAAAAAGACACATCTACTTAGCAGGAGGGCATGAGAGGCCTGTAGCCCACCCCACCCAGGACAATCTCAAACATTAACACAAAATCTCAAAGTTGGATTTGTAGTTACCATTCTAAAAATGCCACTTTTCCCGTGCTCACTAAGCCACTGGAGTCAAGCTATCCGGGCTGAAGACGGCTGATAGCCAGAAACCGGTCCTAGGATGCTTGATTCCCGTCCAGGGAAGACATGGCTTGGCAGTTCGGTCTGGACTGTTCCCATGAGGCACAGGGTCAAGACTGATTTGCATATGGCCATGTCTGAACTGGGGTGGCTTGGTGAGCAAAATAACGATGGATTAAACCCAGATCTGTGACTGGGGGTGAATGTTTTGCCATTGTGCAACATTCCGTCCATCATCTTGTGTGTTTTACTTTTAGAAAGTTGGGCATTTTCTTGTTCTTAGCTATGCGATGTCTGCTGCCTGTCTCTGATGACTGACTGGGCAACAGTTCACTTTGTGTGTTCACTCTTGACAGCCACACACAAAGGAAGGCTGGGTGTGACTCTATGCATCTTCCTTGGAGGACGGGAGGGAGGAGCTGGGCACTGCCTCACTCTTACTACTGAATAAGCTGGGCCCTGTCCTCACACAAAGGTCTGTTTACCCCCCTGTGGTGAGTGTGGAGCCAGGGCGGGGAGAAAATAAATGTTAGTACTTCAAAGACCCTGCTTTGAAGTCACCCCCACTTGAAAGGCACAATGAGTATAAGTATCGGCTTCGAACCGCTAATCCTACAGAGTATACGTCTGGACCTGAAACCAATTTGCCAAGAAGAACTGCTGTGCTATGGACTGCCACACTATTGGACTGCTGCTCTGCAAGGCTGTGCTCTCTGCATTCTGCTGATCGGTCTGATTGGACCTTCATCACTAGACCCAGAGTGGTTCTAAGGGCTAATTAACTAGCCTCCTGTCTTCAAAGACTCAGGGACATCAACGTCTTTAACCTTGCTCCTGGTTCACTGGAAGTGAACCCCAGGGCTTGCTCCAGTGCAACCGATGCATCCTCTGCTGCAAGAGCAGAATCTACAAATCACAGCTGTTGCAGGAACAGAACTGGCCAATCGCACTCGGAACGGCTGCATCGCCATTGGGACTGCCACATTGGAACCGCTGCATTACCACCACTTTGGAAACGGCACTTCGCACTCAGGACCAGTGAACCACCATCTTCTCATTTGAGAACACCAACAAATCTTCTGTCTGCAGGATAGACAAAGACGCATTGCTTGGCTGCACCCCACATGTCGTTGATTGCAACCAGGATTAAAGTACGTTTGCTAAGCGGTTTCTGGCCCGCTATCCATCACAGTCGGTCTGAACTCTTAACTTTGTCCCGGTCCAGCGAGACCAATTAATTCTTTAAGCATTTACCGTTTCTAAGCACTATTTTTTCATTTAATCTTTAAAAAAGTCATCTCTTGACTTCTACTTATATTTTTATCATTTTGGTCTTGTTTTATTTTTGAAATCATACTTTCTTTTTCTAAACCTGTGTGTAGTGATTTTGTGGTGTTTTCACCGTTTTAAGTGTTTTACATATTTTACACTTTGGGCCAGATGTAGGTAGGCAAATACCAGTCGGTAACGGCCCGAAATCTGTAAAATCGGCCGTTACCGACCGGTCTTTTGAAAATGAGATGTAGGAGTCAAAAATGTACCGAATCGGAAAATATGAATCTGTAAAATACCGAATCTGTATTTACCGAGTACATATTTTCCGAATCGGTAATTAGCGATTCCTTATTTACCGAGTTCTTATTTACCGAATCGGTAAATAAGAAATCGGAAAAAATGTCCAACGAGATGTAGGAAAGGAAAAAAATAAGTTATCTTCGGGATATTATATCACTCAGTTGCCACCGACTATTGACACACTCTCATGTATTTCTCTTCCCTTATATTTCCGATACTAATCACCTGCATGTTTTTTCGCCGTTTTACCCGCACATTTGAATCCTTCATTAACATCTATTACCATTACCATCAGGCCCTGTTATTAATAGCCTCCCACATTTCACACTTTTCTTTAGATTATGTGGACCCCCTGAAGAAGAGCTTTCCAGCTCGAAATGCATCAGGGATATTTATATATGTTTCCACACATACAATCAAGATGGTTTGATTATGGAATTGTCTACAATTGATTGCACATCAACTATTGTGCAACAAAAATATTTTGGATTCAGAATTATGAACCAACTCATGCATGCAACAAAGTGAATAAAAACTTTGAACTTTCAAACACCTTCTTTCATTTCTTGAGCCTAAATTCAGCATATAGGAGTGCTCAGGTCCTCCACCAGGTAAATAAGTGTTACACATCCTGAAATGAATGTGTCATGTGATTGTAACTCATGTACCTCTCATTCCCTCCTAGGCGATAGTGCATATGCCCTGCGTTCCTTTGTGCTCACACCGTACCTCAACCCAACTAACAGAGCCGAAAGGCGATACAATGTGGCACACAGGTCAACTCGCAACGGAGTTGAGCGAACATTTGGACTCCTCAAGAGCAGGTTCCGCTGCCTCCACAAGAGTGGAGGTGCTCGACAGTACACCCCCGTCCTGTGTTGCAAGATAATAGTGACCTGTGCAATTTTGCACAATCTTGCCACCAAAGAAGGCCCAGAGGTGGAGGTGACACATCACGAGGACATTGATGATGACCAAGAACATGCAGACCCCCAAGCAACAGGACCAGCAGCAATAGATGGTAGATTGAGACGGACAGAAATTACACGTCGATATTTCTAGATAATGTATGACACATAGACAGGTATAGTGTTTGACGAGTGTAGTTTAATATTCACTACATCATCATTGTCACATCGGAAAAGGCATTGTACATCAAAGTCTATGTCCATGACTGCTCCTGCTCAGTTGCCGTCACTGTGTGCAGTAGTGTGGATCTGCATCATAGGTCAGTGCTTACGTCCACGCACTACATTGCGCGATTGATGTGCCTGGCTTTCAGATTCTCTGCTGGGGCCTGACTCAGCATGGCTGCGCCGGCCGCTCCTGCGCACCTCCGGTACAGGTGTGCTGGAGCCACTCCTGCTGGTTGACCCCTCTGTCTCCTCCACACCCGTGTCACCAGCATTGCCTGTGTTTGTGTTGAGCATCTGCTCCATCGCAGAGGTCACTCTTCCCATGCCCCGTGTCAATTCTGTGCAGCAGTGCACAATTGCATCCTGCATGGATATTGAGCATCGGCACAGTAGTGACGTACTTGAAGCAAATCTGTTCATTGCCTTTGTCTGCTGGCGCATATACTGCCGATCCCTGCCCCGCTGTAAATGATCCCTGTCCAACTTATCCGACAGTACACCCATGTATGTGGAGATGTCTGTTATCCCCTTTGATATTGCCTCCAAACTAGATGCTATGTGGCCTATTCCCTTGTCCATGTTGGTAATTTTATTGTTCATGCAGCGAACCTGCCTATGCACGGCTAACAGTGCTTTGGCCTGCATGCGCTGTACTTTGACCATTGTGGCCTCCAGGCCACAGAAGACGCTCTCCCCTTCCTGCCCCTGGCCACCCTCACGTGCCCTCCTGCCAAGGACACTGGTGCGCAGCGCCTGCTGCAATCTGTGGTCTAGCCTTGTCAGCCACAGGTGAGGTACAACATCCTTATCCTCCGAATCAGAGGTTTACAGGATCCTCTGAGGGGGCTCCTCATGCCTACTTGCCCTTCCCTGCATGGATGACCTGGACATTGCTATGGGTGTACACGGTGTACTTAACAATTCAGGAGATCCAAACAACAAAGGTGATAGCGGGACAGGTGTTGAGGCTCGCTCTGGTGATGAGGCTTCCTGGGTGGTGTTATTGCCTCCTTCTACAGCGCTGTGACCTGTTCTTTTCTTCTCTTTCTCCCTTCTCTCAGTTGCTGGTGCCCTCTCCTCCCTTGCTGGTGCTGGAGTGCGTGAGGACTCTCCTGTGGAATCAAATTGACATGGGGTCAATGTTGTTGTCCACCTGTGTGTATTTCTGAAATAAATCGTTTCTACACCTTTGCACAGTGTACATTGTGTGTTTTATGATGTGTGTGGCATGCCTTGCTGAGTCATGTGGTGTATGCTTTGTATCAATGTACTCATGACTACGTCTACCATGATGCATTGCTACCACCAAGTATGAGCTGTTATGCAGTGTAATGATTCTACACAGTGGGGTACGGGTTCAGGTAAATGGTTGTGGATTAGGGTACATGCCTCTTACCTTGTTTCTTTGTGGCTTTTGCTGTACTGTCCAGGTCTCCAATCCCATGGATGCATTCTGGCTCCATGGTGGTTTCCACAAGCTCCTCCATCTCATTCAGCTTTGGTGCTTTGCTCCTGCCACCTCCAGTCACACCAGCATCCTTTTTTTTGTGCTGCAATCTTTTTCTTTGTTACGATGCGCAGGTCATACCATCGCTTTTTGATGTCCTCAATCTCCCGGTGGGTCACACCAATTGCATTCACTTTGCCCTGTATGCCAAGCCATATGTTCCTCTTCACAGTCTCTGCAACATGCAGAGACTGTCTCCCGAATATTTGGCTGTAGTAGCTTACTATTTCTTCTACAGCCACCTGAAGTTCTTCTGGGCTGAACTTTATCTTTCTTTTGCGCTCCCCACCATCCTTTTTCCCTTCATGAGACTCCATTCTGTAGCACTGCTTGGCTGTGGATGCTCAGCTCCTCTCACCTCAGCTCAATTGTTTGTTCAGTTGGTGTGCACCTGCATGGGTGTGGCCACTCCCAGGTACTGGGGAGGGGTGCTTCATTCTGATTGGTTGGATTCTCAGGGCCTTGGTTGTGGGGTGTGTAGGGTGTCCCTGATTGGTTGGCAGGCTCACATGTCGTTTTTCATACTTCCGAATCGGATTTTACCGAATCGGTATTTACCGATTCTGTAATATCCGATTCGGTAAATTCCAAATTGGTAACACCCATTCATTCCTATGGGCCAGGAGGCCCATAGGAATGCATGGGTTTTACCGATTCGGAATTTACCGATTAGGAAATTACCGATTCGGTAAATACCGAAATGAGATACCGAGTCATTCCGAATCGGTAAGTTTTACCGAATTTTTACCTACATACCATTTTCCGATTCTGAATTAACGATTCGGTATGAGTCGGTATTTAAGAATCGGTAAATGGAAATTACCTACATCTGGCCCTTTGTCTCTTAAATTAAGCCTGCCTGGTCAGTGCCTAGCTACCAGGGGGTGAGCACAGATTAATTTATGGTGTCTATCGACTTACCCGGACTAGGGCTGTCATTCTGCCACCCAGAAATCCAATTTCTAACACCACACCTGAAAGGACAGAGCATGCCGTATAGTAGGTCTTAGCAGTAATCAGGCCTTTTCTGGTGCAGTTCAGCTCTCTCCCGTTCACATAACACAGCTCAGCAACTTGCCTTGCTGCGCTGCCTGAACTGTTCGTATCTAGGCCCGAATTTTGTACTGAAAGAGTAGGTTCCAGTATACGTCTTATCCGAGACAGCACCCACACACCTCTGCAACATGGTGCAAAGGTTGTGCATTGCGCTAGGCAGGCTTTGAGGGCACCAGTCCAGGGGAAGACACAAGTATCAGGTAATTTTAAATTAATACTATGGTTGCTCTCGCACACTGTGCTGAAAATATTAAATTTATCCCCTTAGTCATTTTTTCCATTCATGCTATGCGGATCCTTTTTCTGTGGCAGAAGATGGTGCAGATATGACAGTGAGGACAAGAACGTCATGTTTACCATGGCTTACCTTTGCAGGAGGCCGTATATTGCCTGATCTCCATGCTTTAATTTCTGCAAACAAAAGCGACAGTATTAGGATAGGTTCAGAAGATATGTTGCTGGATTGCAATGAGATGGGCAGTCTTACTCTGACTTTTGTTCTGTGACATTTATTTTGTTTGTTTCTTCCATTCTATTTGCTTTATTGTTTCTCTTATATTATGTTATTGTTATGTTATGTTATTGCATTCTTGAAGAAAATGAAAGGAGGCTTGTATTTCACATGTCCCTGAATGGGTGTGAATTCAGTGAATGGCTGAATAGTGGAATGGAATCTCCTACAGTCCTTGATCATAGGCTTCGACCAGCATCAGGACAAAGTGAGGACAGACCCTCTGTGTGAATACGGCCCTATGCCTGGTTTATAAAGCTGTTCATGAAGCTCATCTCACACTGATGACTAGATAACCCTTCTTGTCTGAGTAGGATTCCACGCTCTACTACCCTACAATGGATCCAACTGTTAGCTGGGATACTTCTCAGTGAAGGTGTCTCATTGTGGAACATCTCACCTCTAAACATGCATGAGGTGCAGTTCAGGCTGCATTTCCCAACCACAGAGATCCAATTGTGAGCTAGGATACTTCTTAGTGAAGACAGCCATCTTGTGGATCACCTCACCACTAAGTGTAAAACCGGTGCAGTCGGCACTCTACTCCCCCATAGCAGAGAACCGACTACAAGGTAGGATGCTTCTCAGTGAAGGTTGTCATCTTGTGGAACACTCACTTGGTGCCATTTCTTTACTTGTTTCCAAAGTTCTTAATTCTGGGCTGGAAATATTTAGCTCTTTTTATTCCTACCGGACCATAAGGCCTTTGGAGAGTTAATTTAAATTTAATTTAAATAGCATTTGTAGTGCGCAGCTATGCCCAGTGGGCGTCAAGGCGCCTAAGTCAAATAACAGGCTGTTAGCAGACAGGAACAGGGCCTACTGATATGCATTAATAAAGAGCCAAGTTTTCAATGACTTCCTAAAGAGGTCGAGGGAAGGCAATAGTTTAATTTCCAGGGGGAGTGAATTCCACATCTGAGGTGCCAGTATGGAAAAAGCTTTGCTCCCCCATCTAGCCTTCTTGGTTCTGGGGATTACTAGTTGGTTAAGCTCACTGGAGCGCAGGCATCTGCTCGGAACATATCTAATGAGTAGCGCCCCAAGAGCATCAGCTGAGCCTGCGGTTAGAGCCTTATATGTTAGGCAGAGGAGTTTAAAAGTGATCCTTGAAGGAATGGGGAGCCAATGGAGGTTCTTCCTCGCTAAGGTCATAGATGCCAACCAAGGCAGAGCGAGAGCAAACCGAGCTGCGTTTTGAATAACCTGCAAACGCTGGAGCAGGCCCTTATTGGCCCCGGCGTACAGTGAGTTGCAGTAATCTAGCCTTGAGCCAACAAGGGCGATCACCGCCTGTTTCCGAGCTTGTGGGGACAGATAGTGCACGATCCTTTTCAGGGTCTTGATGACACCCCAGCAGGTAGCCACCGTTCTATTGACCTGAAGCTCCATAGAGAGCTTAGTGTCAAAGATGACACCAAGGTTCCTGGCAGATTGTGTAGGTATAGGGCAGTCACCTAAAGAAGGAGGCCACCAATCACCCGACCACATGCCCTGGTCTTTGCCAAAGACCAGGACCTCTGTCTTATCCCCGTTCAACTTCAGGGAGTTGGAAATCATCCACTCTGCAACAAGTTGCATGCAGGCCCTAAAGTTCGATGCGGTTTCATTCACAGAGTGGGTCAGGGATACCATGATCTGCGTGTCGTCGGCATACGACACTACCTCCATCCCCTGAGATCTTACTAGTCTTGCAAGGGGGGCCACGTAGATGTTGAACAGGGTCGGACTCAATGCCGACCCCTGTGGCACCCCACATTGCAAAGACTTGGCAGGGGAGAGGTACTCACCTAGCATGACACGCTGCTCTCGTTGATGTAAAAAGGAGCTCAGGAGACTAAGAGCCGGGCCTTCTACTCCTGCCTCCCTTAACCTAGATGTTAAAGTAAGGGGAGACAGGGTATCGAAAGCTGCTGAAAGATCTAACAGCACCAGTACGGTGGTTTGACCCGAATCCACTTTTCTGCGTATGTTATCCATGACTTTCGTCAAGGCAGACTCTGTGCTATGTAGCTTTCGAAAGCCATGTTGGGACCCGTCCAAGAAGCCCGAGGTATCAAGGAAATTTGAAAGATGAAGATTCAAATGGGTCTCCAACATCTTAGCAGGGGCCGGCAGCAAAGAGATGGGTCTAAAGTTCTTCAATTCTCCAGGGTCTAAGGTGGTCTTTTTCAGCAGCGGCTTTACAATGGCTTTCTTCCAAAGTGACGGAAAAATGCCCTGTTCCAAGGCTCCATTCATCACTTCCAGCATCGGAGGAAGAATGATCTCTCTGCAGTTCTTAAGTTGTTTCAGAGGAACTGGATCAAGTGGGGATGAAGATTTTGTTTTGTCCAACAGACTGTTAAGATCCTCTAAAGAAAGAGCAGGAAAATGTTCAAAGGACTGAGGGGAAACTTTATTCCAAGCTTGCTTCCAGTCGTTTAGTTTGAGAGAAATCCTCAGAGCTAAGAGAGTTCCTCTGCGACTTTAGAGCTATGTAGATATCATCTATCTTTTTGTAAAAGAAGTCTGATATATCGTTACATAGCTCCTGGGAAGCAACTACCGGGTCAGGCACCTGGAGAGAGCACAATGAGTCAACTATATTAAAAAGCTCTTTAGAAGAGGTTAAGGTACAGGTTAAGTTGGAAAAATAGTCCTGTTTTTCCTTAATGACTCTATTTTTGTACTCTCGTAATAGAATTTTATAGCCTTCTCTGTCTTTGGGATAGTTAACTAAAATACATTGTTGCCACAAGCTTGTCAGCCAGGAAATTACATTTGCTAAAACTATTCTATATCTATAAGGGAGAGTATCGTACCATGTCAGTTCATAAGATTCTGTTTTGTAAGCTTAGATATCCATGAAAGAGTAAATCAGAACCCAGGCCTTCTTCACCACCCACTGGATTGTGTTGCAGTTACAGAGGTGACCTGGTCGGAACTAGGATCCTCAGGTGATATCAAGAAATAACATTTATCCAAGCAATCAGAAACACAATTCTCTGCTGAAACATAATTTACATTTGTCTTACCATGTAAATGTGGTCTACATCGGGTGACTGCACCTGTGAAAAAAAGATGAGAAGTGGTCACCAGGTGACTAGATGAAAAGAGAGCCGTCATATTCCACCTCTGGTCACCTGGCGGCCATGAGAGGTGAGCACAGAGTAGAAACTCATCCTGGTCTTAGTTAAAGACTCAGAGACATCTCATTTTTTTCCGTCACTGAGTCCAGACTCACCATGCATGTGTGAAATGATTCCTGCACAACGAGGGATGCTGTTGACTCAAAAATAACCAAGTTGCTTTTTTAGCAGAAGGTGAAATTAATATGATTAACAGATTAAAGCCTCAATTACCAAAGCCAAGAATTCCCAATTCATAAAGAAAGTGGAGTTCTAGTAAATCTAAATGCTAAAATTGAATGAACAGTACAAGGTGATGGTAAATACTGAAAGACATGTAGAGGATGTCCGCTTCCTACTCTCTGGGGCAAGTATCACAAAAACAGAATATCTTCACATTTTAATCCCCAGTAAAGTCAATATTTCGTCGTCACGTGCACTTCCTTGTTCATACAGGTGTGAACACTCTGCTTTCTTGGTCTAACCACTACGTACTCCTCATCCTACCTTCCTTTAAAGCCACCAAGGTGCCTAAAGTCTGCCACGTAGTGTAGCTAATCATGTTTTAACACAAAATCTCCAGTGCAATCCGAAATAGACATACACACTTCATCTAACTCAGGACACCCAACAGCATCTTCCACTGAACAATATGCATTATGGGACATCCTTCCTACTATTCTTATATTTCCCTTTCTGACTCTGAGCATGATTCACGGAACCCCAACAAAGCCTTATTCTTGGCTTGATACTTCTAAGTCAACAGCAATGCCATGGCCAACATACATCTTAGAACCATCCAAATAAAATGCATTGAAACATGTCACACAGTCAAATGCACAACATTGAATCACAGAATTGTACCTTCCTGTTAAAGTGCTCTTCCAGACAAGCAATGAACCACCAGCCATACAACTCGATGAACTTAACTAACTCAACATAATGGTCGAGCCATTGGAACACCTGTCTATAGAGGAAGCACTCTCCAAATATCTTTTGCAGGGAGAAGCTCATTATAATTTCAAATTAGCAAACACAATCCATAAAGTAGATGTTTAACAAATACTAACTATATGTAACCACATCCATAACATCCATAACATCCAATTGATGGATATTCCAAAACTCAGCAAAAGCTTGCCAAAGTAATGAAAACACAATAGTGCTACACTTCTACTAATAATACGTTGTTGATATGTAGCCTTTCACACCACACTTCTGCTGCTTCATGGAACTGTAAAGACCAGGTGTTACCATTACCTAATGTATGGGTACTCAATTTACCTACCTCGAAGGGATGGAAGGCTTTCTCAGTGGTAAAATGTAGAAGGTGTAACACAACACGGGTAGCATGAAAGGGTCTACATTCAAGACATTATGCAAGTTCTCCGACCATTTTTAAAGACTTCTAATGACCTCCATGCCTCTTATATAAGCAATACAGAAGACATCCTTAACTTCTTGGAGGGTATGTCTTTTAACCCTCACACACAACGTGTGATGACTTTGAAAGCTGCTGCATTTCATTCAAGTATTCCTCAAGAGGAGTCCCTCAAGGTCCTTAGTGAGTTCCTATCCCAATATGAAGTGGCCTCAAAAGTCCTGGTTAAGTTTGATCTAAATTGTGCACACATGACCCTTACCAGGAATTATTTCAAGTTTGAAGATGATGTTTATTTACAGGTGCATGTTACATTGATGAATAGCTTTGAAAAAGCACTCATATTCAAACTTTCCAACCCTTTCTCAGGGAATGGTTCACTTTGGAAACGCTACATTGATTATATTTTCATTATCTGGTCTGATAATGAAGAAGAAGCTCTCGCCTTTTCTGATTAAATCAAAAATGGGATAGGTTCCTTAGTTTCACTATTAGAAGAAACAAAAACAATATCTCTCTCTCTAATCTGAAGATAGAACTACCAAAGACACTCTTAAGGGTGAAGTATTTTACAAACCTACTGAATACAATAGCCTCTTATGGTATGATAGCTTCCATCCTTAATCCCTACATGATAATCACCCAGTTGGACAAATATTGAGGTCACTGGGTGACTGTGGAGAAAAGCAAGATTACATTCTCTGTGTGGGTATGTTAACCATACAATTACATGAGAAAGAGGCCCCTATCAGAATAATAATAAGGGCAGCATTCCAAGAGACTTTTGTTACACTCATTTCAGAAACCAGTGACAGATCGCCTTATCTGTGTGAAAACCTATGGTATTCATTATAATTCAATACAATTTCTAAAAAACAAACATTGAAGAACTATAGTATATGGGACACTGAACTTTGGGAAACCAAAGTTTTCATCAGATATGGTGAATCTCCGAAAGATTAATTGGTTCACACACAACCTCTAAAATTGACCACAAAAAATACGCTTATCACACAACATGGAATCTTCAACCTGTGGTCGACAATTCCCCTGCAGATGTTGAAACATTTGAAGGTGTACAAAAAGACTCAAGCAATTTGACTTAGGGATGCACACTCCATGGGTCCTCAAACTTTTCACAAATTGTGATTCAGGCAACTTTGTCTCCATGATCACATGCCCCTGAGGGCTCAGTTACTTAGCGTGAGAATTTGTGTTGTTTATTGACTGGGGTGTGAACCCTGGTCAAGCATAAACCACCATCACTTGCAGAGTGAACCACAAAAAGTCACAGAATTAACAAGTGTTTAAGCCTGGGTGGCTTGGCACAAAACGCATTTAGTCTTAACTCAGAGGTAATGTGTAAAATATTTATGCAGCATACGAACAGAAATAAAGTGAAAATGCAACACAAGAAAAATTACAATCAAATTTATAAAAATAGAGTGCATTTTAATAGTAACAGAGTAACAAAAATCCATCAGTAAGCTCAGAATTATACATTTTAAAAGATTTTAGTAAAAATAGCACCAAAACCACGAAGTGCCAACTATTGATGTCTGGTTACGCTGGACAGGGTCCAAGTCATAATTTCAGGTCGACCATGATGATGAAGAGCAGGTCGGCTGCAAGAAATCCAGGTTACTCCTGCTGAAGTTTTACCTTTTCAAATCCATGCCAAGAGTCCCATTCTCCATGGAAGGAGCTGCGGGGCACCCGGAGAGCATCGCGGGAAGCTGCCAGAGTAAACCAGGTGTTGTGAACTTGCATTGCTTGAACTCTACGTTGGCAGTCATCGCAGGCGGTCTATGCTGTAGCATGAATGGTTGGCGGATGGAGCTTTGTGATGCATTGCAGTGCGAGTGGTGAGGTCTTGGTGCGAACAGTCCCGTTCATGGTCACGATGAGCCCAAATGCATGTATATAGTCCTTGGTCCAGGGGCTGGTGCTCAGATCAGGAAGCCAGCAGATTAGCCCTTGGAGTAACTCTGGTAGCCCTGGGTTTAAGATGAAGTTACAGGCCTAGTTCTTCCTCCCCAGACAAATGGGCAGCAGGGCAGAAAGGCAGGAATTCAGCAAAGCATCAGAAGGTCAGCAGTCAAGTAGGGTGGCAGTCCCTTCAGCTCCACAGGCGTCCTACTTCCTGACAGAGCATTCGCAGGTCCAGAAGTATACTGAAGAGTTAGTGTCTGAGGTCTTACTTTTATACACTAGTGTCCTTAAACCAGAAGGTGGGAGAAGCTTTTTGAAAGTTCCTTTGAAGTGCAATGAATTTCCCTACTCCACTACCCTGGCTTCAAGCTGTCCGCAGCGACAAGGTGAAGGTGACAGGTTCTTTGTGTGAGGCAGAGTGAGGCTGTGCTCAGCTCCACCCCTCATACTGCCAGCAGATGGCCCGCTAAGGCACACCTAATCCCTCCATTGTCTGACTGTCTGAGAGGAATTCACAGTCTAACTGTCAGTTTACACCCAGTCATCAAAGCAATCAATCAATTAATCAGGGTTTTTAAAGCACAGCTACTCACCCTTGATAGACTCAAAGCACTGAGGGGGGCTGCTGATCCGCCTGAGAGGAAAACAACCTTTACAACGCAGTCATTACATCGCACTACATTTACAACACAGTCATTACAGCGCAACATCCTTTACAAAGCATGGCTCTACAACGCAGCCATTATATTGCATGTCACTACAACACATGACACTACAAAGCATGCCACGGCAGCGCAGGTATTACATTGCATGTCATTACAACGCATACCATTACAACGCATAGTACCCCTTCTCTATCCAATACTTACCCTACGGTTGCACCCCCTGGAGTTAGAATAGTAATATTTACCCATACACTATCCAACACTTACCCTACTGTTGCCACCCCTGTAGTTAAAATAGTAATTGTTCTCCCTACACTATCCAACACTTACCCTACTGTTGCACCCCCTGGAGTTAGAATAGTAATTTTTACCCCTACACTTTCCAACACTTTTCCTTAAATGCAATGTAGTGGTTTGCGCTGCAAATGTAGTTTAAAAAAAATCATTGTAATGGCATGCAATGTAATGTATGCATTGTAAAGGATGTTGCGATGTAAAAACGGTGTTGTAAAGGCATGTATTGTAAATGTATGCGTTGTAACGTCATACCTTCGTCTGAGCGCTGGGGTTCAGTCAAAGAGGCAGGTCTTGAGATCCTTTCTGAATTGGGTCAGTGACGGGGATTGTCTGAGGTGGAGAGGCAGGGTGTTCCAAGTCTTGGCGGCGATGTAGGAGAAGGAACTTCCATCAGTTCCAGTCTTGTGGTTCCGAGGGACGGTGGCAAGGGCCAGTTGGGCAGAGCAGAGGTGGTCCTGCGTCGTGGAGGGCTTTGTAGGCATGCATGAGGTGCTTGAAAGTGATTCTTTTGTTGACTGGGAGCCGGTGGAGTTCTCAGAGGTGGTCGGTGATATGGCTGCAGCAGGGGATATCGATGACCAGTCAGGTTGCGGCATTTTGAACGTTTTGTAGTTTCCTGAGGAGTTTCTGGTTGACATTGGCATAGAATGTGTTGACTTAATTGAGTCTGCTGCTGATGACTGTATTTCTAGATTCAGTGGGGATCCACTTGAATGTCTTTCAAAGCAGGTGAAGCGTTTGGAAGCATGATGAGGCGACAACGTCGATCTGGCAGTATTTTGTGAGTGATGAGTCATATATGATACTGAGGTTTCGTGCGTGGTCTGTGGGGTGGACAGGATTCCTAATGCTGAGGGCCATCCCAAGCTAAGGGGATGGGTCCCAGTATGAGGACTTCGGTCTTGTCCGAGTTGAGTTTGAGGCAACAGGTTGTTATCCAGGTGACAACAGCCTTCATCCTGCTGTGGAAGTTGTTTCGGTGGTTATGGGTTTGTTGGTGAGGGAGAGGATCAGTTGGGTGTCCTCGGTGTAAAAGAGAATGTTGAGTTCATAGTTCCTGACGATGGCCATGAGAGGGGCCATGTAGATGTTAAACAGAGTGTTGCTGAGGGAGGAGCTCTGGGGGACTCCGCAGCAGATCTCCGTGGGTTTGAAAAATGAACAAGGGTAGTCAGATTTCAGTGTTCGACCGGTGAGGAAAGAGCGGATCCAGTCCGGGACCTTATCGTAGAATCTGGCATCATGAAGTCTCGTGATTAGGGTACGGTGGGAGATGGTGTTGAAGGAGGCCAAGAGGTCCAGACGGTTGAGGGCTATGGTTTCGCCGCTGTCTCGGAGGGAGCAGATGTCGTCGGTAGTAGCGAGAAGTGCAGTCTGTGTGCTATGGTTACATCCGAAACCGGTTTGAGAGATGTTCAGGATGTGGTTTGCTTCCATGTACTCAGAGAGTTGGGAGTTGATGTCATGTGACCTGAGACAGGCTACAGGCACAAAGGGCTAAGTGCAGAAAAATATCAAATTTCTAAAAGTGGCATTCTCAAAATTATAATATTTTTTTTTTCCAAAGACAGCAAACATGACATGGATACCTTTTCCCAATTGGAAATTATAACTTAATGAATGTAGTAAGGAATCCTCAAGTTATCTTATGGAGTGGTAGGCCTCAAAGTAGTGAAAAATAACTTTAGGAGTTTATCACTACTTTGACATTTTAAAATTAAAAAAGTAGAAGTCTAACCTTGTAATTACACAGCACAATGCTCTAAGGACTACCTAGGGCCTACCTTAGGGATGGCTTATATTTAATAAAAGGGGAAGTTACGCTTGGTAAGGGGGTTATAATGCCAAGTCAACTTGGCAGTTTAAAACGGCCTTCAGCTGGCAGTGGTAGGCATGGGGCATGTTTTAAGAGGCACATTGAAGTGGGTGGCACAATAAGTTGTGAAGGCTCAGTATTAGCATTTAATTCTCAGGCCCTGGGTATATGGTATACCACTCGACAAGGGACTTACAAGTACATTAAATATGCCAATTGGGTAGAAACCAATTTACCATTTTTTATGGGAGTGAGCACAAGCATTTTAGCACTGGCTAGCAGTGGTAAAATGCACAGATTCCTAAGGCTAATAAAAACAAATTATGCAAAAAGTGGAGTGAAAAAAGGCAAGATGTTTGGGGTTGAGCCTACAGAGAGAGCCAAGTCCAACACATAGCGAGGACAACATGAAAAGTGAAGATCAGGTTCAATGAACATAAGGTGTAGGAGGACAGCTACCAAAATGATACAATATTTATTGGAGAAAGACCATTCTGAAAAAGACCTGGAATTGACCGTCATTGAGCAGGTGCTATTGATAGCAAGCTTCTTTATGCAGAACAAAGGTGGGTTTATCAGTTTGGAAGATGAAAGATGGTCTCAATGATGAGGTTCATTGAATGCAGCTCTAACTACTTCACCTGTATTATACTCGATGTGACAGGTTATTTTCCACCATAGCATTCCAGCGGTGTTGCTAGAAGCATAGTTATTTGCATGTGAGATTGCTTGTCATGTAGTACAACACCAGTGAAGAATTTTCTCTTTGAATCCCATGTATTTCAATATCAGTGCAACTTTCTTCATATTACTTTTCACAACTTTTGCTTGGGAAATATGCAAAAAGAACGGGCTGCGAGAGATCGGTGTCGGCGGCAAAGCTCTCTCCTCGTTCACATCTTTTCTGGTTGATAGAACTTTTCAAGTCATGTCCCCGCCCTATCACTCCTACTCCCAACCGCTGTGATGTGGGGCGCCCCAGGGCTCTGTACTGCCGCCACCCTGTTCAATATTTATATCCGGCCGCTGGCACTGGTTGTGAAAGCGCGCAACATCACCCTGGTGTCTTATGCCGATGACACACAGTTGGTGTTTTTCTTTTCCAATGATCCTAGGCAGGACCCTGTGAAAATCCAAGAAGATCTGATTGCCATCTCCAAATGGATGGCCGCCAACTGCCTTCAAGTGACTTCTACCAAAGTGGAAATTCGTCTTCTGGGAAGGGATAACCACCTATAGGGCAATCCCTGGTGGCCCCACTGCTTGGATTTTTCTGCTCCCCAAAACAGCTGTTAACCCCTTTACCGCACGGCAAATTCTCCCACAGTGTGTGAGAATTAATGAGCAGGTGGGGCTTCGTCGTCCCGCGGACATGCACTGCACCAGGGAGGTCGTGCTTGCGTCAGCCATTGGCCGATGCAAGCACCGAAGGGGTTAAGAACTTGTGAGGGCTTGCGATGTAAACAAACTCGCATTCCCTTGCATATTGAGTCACAGCTCAGGAATATTCTACTATAACAAGGTAACAGATATTTCTTTAAACAACAGCTGGCTGTGTGTTTTACATACTGTGCCGGATTCGCAGAGAAAAAAACAACAACTTGGCCATCATAAAATCAGCGTTATCAAGCAATCCAGGCAAGTTTCTAACCTAACTATTGTAAATGACTATGTTTTACACGTAATAATGTGCTCAAAATCAATATCATTTGCCATTTCTTTCGGCAGGACAGAACTAAATGAAGATAAATGAAGCACCGCTCTGTTCGTCGGTACTTCTCTGCCGGCATCTGAGCCGACTGTCGGTGCTACATTAATCTCCTGAGCCGCTGCCAGGTGGGGTGAGGTCTTTTCTTCTTACAGAACTGTGACACACACAGTCTGTGAGGCAAGATATGAAGTGGACGCCTAGGAAACCCAGGTGATCTCTATACTTGTCTCCTTTTGATTTCCTTAATTATCACGGAATCACTTTTTATTCATTTACACTTTTTCCACATTTTTCCTGCAGTAGCAATAGTCATATAGGTCCTGAAGAAAGCAAGGACACGTATTGTCCATATGTTTAGTTTAGTTTAGTTTAGGACATTTATAAAGCGCCTGGTGACGCCAGAGGGCGTGTCCCCGCGCTATGATAAGTGAGCAGTTGCCATCCCCCCCTCCCCCAGGAGTTACCTGCTAAAAAGGTGAGTTTTTAATTTTTTCCTAAACAGGGCCTCTGATGGCTCAAGACGCAGGTCTGGGGGCAAGACATTCCAGCATTTGGGAGCAAGGTATCGGAAAGATCTCCCCCCCATCCGTGCCTTCCTAACCCTGGGCACCACCACCAGTAATATGATTTGCTGAAACATGTTGACCTCGATTTAGATCTGGACAGTTATTCTTGAAGGCTGTCTTTGACCATTTTTTACGTTGGTGGAGGGAGTGACACCAGAATAAAACTCTTTAGCATTCCCTCATCCAATTTTAACACACTTCTCTTCTTTTCATCACATTTGTTTGCACTGCGACATCAGTCACTTTGTCCCACCTACATATTCTAGATACAGAATTAGAAGACCTAACTTAGGGCTGTCTGAGCAGTTGAGAACTTTTTACCATCTTTGTCCTCTCCTGTGCAAGGCAGAGCCTTTCCGGGTTTGGTCTTAAAAGGAATCCCAAATGATGAATGGCGGTTCCGTGTGGTGACTGATGGGTACCCTGATAAGACCATCCCGGAGATTTAGGCTGATACTTTGACACTAGGGTTATATGTAGTGTTTGATTGGGTGTTCACCATGGTAGCGTAGTTGTCCCTTGTTTAGACCCTCTGACACTTCTGTAGACAGGTGTTAGTAAAAAACATCCTGTTTCCTTTTAACAGACACTATCACAGCCAGGTCCTGATGAAAACCCCATAATGGTTGCGGGGTTGGAAACACATTGACGCCGGCATCTGGGACAACAAATCCTCAAAGTGCTCTGGGAGAAAGCTTATAACTAATTGCCCTCCTTTTGATAGCACTTAAATTAGAGGTCCCATTTAGTGTTTGAATAGTTTGTTTTTTCTCCGCCCAAGTGTGATTATTATCCTTTAGTCAGGACTAGTGTCCTACGTTTAGCAACCAACTGTGCATGACTTATGTATTTTGTACTATATGTTGATGTTTAATGTGCACTTCTAAAACATGTACACTTGTGAAATGTTTGTATAACCAAAATTGTTTAATTTTTGTTATCCTTGATGATGACATGACATGAATGAATTCAACTTTTCCAAAAAAATTTTAAGAAAAGTAGAATAAGTCACACACGCTTGTAAATTCACGACATCGGCTCATTATTTGAGTAATTTTGTTTGAGAATCAGAGCCACTGGATATTTTTTAGGATATAAAAAACAAAAAAACAGGCAAAATCAGCAGCAGGCCCTGTTTTGGACTTCTACAGGGCTTAAAGCCCATGCAAGGGATTTTCGACTCCGTCAAACGTCAGATAATATTTCAATCTACCATTTTGGCTAGATTGGACTACTGTAATGCGCTACTCCTTGGGTCTAACAAGAGGGTGATCAAAAGGCTCCAGCGGGCCCAGAATGCCGAAGCCCGGACACTTTTCATTCTTCTGAGGCACTGCTCTGTATCTGGGCTTATCCACCAGCTGCACTGGCTGCCAGTAGAGCAAGGAATCCTCTTTAAGGTCCTTTGTATCTCTCATAAAGTTCTCATGGGCTCTGCCCCCCTCATTCTGGGTGACTTGTGTCTTCCCTATATGCCTGCCCGTGCCTTGCGCACAATGGACGTTCACCTTGCCCTAGTGCCCCGGGTGTATAGGGCTTGCGCAGGATGGCACTCCTTGCGGAAGACAGCCCCCGCCCTCTGGAACTCCCTACCTCCCACTCAGTGCATCCAGAATCACTGGGCCTTTAGAAGGGCCTTAACCCGCTTGCTGCGGCCGCGATTTCGTGGCAGTGCGGGCGGGGCTGCGTCGGCCGTTGGATGTGCGCAGCACTATGAAGGTAGTGCTCCCGACGTCCAGCGGCCGACGGCAACAGACTATTCTCTGATCATTAGCTGCTGCTGCCTGCCTGCTCTGCTGGCTACAGCACTGGGACGCCCTGTAGCTGGGGCAGCCATGCGCTCTATAAACATTTTAACATAACATTTTCACCTTGTGTTCTGGGCTTGTAGTCTTCCCCATCACTGGCTTACATTTTCGACCTCCGTAATATAGGTTATAGGTAATTAAGTCTACTATCCCATGCATTTGTGATATTCCTTTTTTACAACCAGTTACTATCATAGACTATTCTACACTTCATTCTCCAATAATGGTCCTTTACTAAGTAAGAATAAAATAAAGGTGATATGTTGATCCCCTCTCATGAATAATCAAACAGAGAAAAATGGTTCCTTGATCTCCTCGATCTCACCTCTAATCGGACTCCAATTCCCAGCATTCCCAGGGACTTTGTGCATGCAGCAGTTGCATTGTGGATATGCGTTGAAATAACCCGCACCGCGAGGACATCGTGTCTATTATGCAGCAGTGTGGAGATGAATTAGGTAGAGAAGGCTGCACCTACCCTTTGACGAAGTGTTTTTGACTTTTAACTTGGCGATTGTTAAATGCAAAGGGTTTACTCTGAAGAAAATACCCTGACACTTTTAATATATGTACCTTTATTGTTCGTAGCACACTTTTCTAACCTAAAATAACAAATCCAAGGATGATCTAAGCTATTCTCTCAAACATTTAATAAAAATAACCATAAACCAAACCTATAAAATAGATGTTTAGAAGCTATATTTCTCTACTTTTGTAGAATCTCCAGGTGTCAGATGCATGTAGGTAGCTATCCCGAGGAGATATTCTACTGTCTAACACAGTCTCCTAGACAGACTGACGGTTGCAGAGACAGACTACCTCCTTCTGTTGGCTGTGTGCTGATAGATGTTGGCTGCCACAGTGAGATGGATGGATGGAGAGGCAGGCTATCTCCTCCTCATGGCTGTTCCAGTGAAAAACGTGGATGGTGTTGAGTAAGAGAGATGAATCGTGTTGGCTTTTCAATTGAGACAGACGGATGGTGCTGGCTGTTCCAGTAAGACAGGTGGATGATGTTGGCTTTCCCGTAAGACAGATAGTTGGTGTTGGCTGCCCCAGTGAGACAGATGGATGGAGAGACAGGCTATCTCATCTTCTTGATTGTACCATGATGGATGTTGACCTACAACTGTGTTGGCTACTCCAGTGAAACAGATGGATGGTGTTGGCTGCCCCAGTAAGACAGGTGGATGGTGTTGGCTGCTCCAGTGAATATGCCCAGGTTTCCCACCCAGTCAGTGGGGGTGGGACTGAGCTCAAAAGGCCACCAGGTGGTGTCCCAAAGATAAATATTGGATCCAATGATCAGGATGTTTAGTTCTCAGTGTGAAGTTTTAAGCAGTTAGTGAGCATCCAAGCCACCCCTTCCATCGTGCATCTTTTGAAGTTGTTTTTGGTGTTGTCAGAATCATCTGTGGGGGACAGGATGAGTTGAGTCTCATCAGAGTAAGAGATGATGTCGAGTCGGTGGGAGCAGATGATTTTTGCAAGAGGAGCCAGGTAAATGTTGAAGATGGTGGGGCTGAGGGATAAGCCTTGCAGGACTCCGCAAGATGACGTCTTTAGGTTCAGAAGTGAAGCGAGGCAATCTGATCTGTTTCGTTCTTCTAGTCAGGAAGGAGGACAACCATTGGAGGGCTGAACCTTGGTTTCCTGTATGGTAAAGTCTGGTGTTGAGTGTATGTGGGAGTCCGAGTCGGAGGTGGTGAAGAGGTCAAGAAGAGTAGAGGATGCCAAGTGTTCTTGGTTCATGATGGTGCAAACGGCATTCATTGCTGCAATGAGGGCCGTTTTGGTGCCTTGGTTGCAGTGGAAGCCTGGTTGTGAATGGTCCAGGAGTTCATGCTGTTCGATGTAGCGGGCAGGGCAGAAGTTGTTTGCTTTTTCCATGATTTATGCTGGGAAAGGAAGCAGTGAGATGTGTTGGTTGTAGCTGATGGCTTCCCAGTCCACGGATGGTTTCTTGAGGAGTGTGGTGACATCTGTGTGTTTCCAGGCATCCTGGAACATGGCTGTGGTGATGGATGAGTTGATGATGTTCTAGGGTACAGAGCTTACCGTCTAACCTCTGAGGTTGAACCCGCAGGAGGAGCGCCTGCCAGAGGATAATCTGTGGGGACACGAGAGTGAGGGGATGCCATATTTGCTGTCACTTCTTCAGTGGTCATTGGGGTCCGATTGGTGAGTGGAGAGGCTCGTGTGATGAGGGCCGGTGATGGAGGATGGATCATGGGGGTGGCTGAGGGTCGAAGTTCCTGTAGATGTTGGCTATCTTGTAATGCCTTGTGATTCATACAACACACTTTGGGCTTAGTGTACATACGTTTTCACCGGCTTTCTACTTTGGAACCTCTCTTGATGAAGACCCGGCCCAAGCCACCTACAACTGGCCCTGGAAAGACGTAACAAGGAGAAATGTTTTTTTTCTTTTTCTATTCTGAATTGTGTAGCACACATGGAAAGAGGAAATTGCCTGAACTGATTAATGTTGAAAGGATGCCTGCATTGGTACATGGCAGCCCATTGTGCACCAGCACAGTGGAAAAGGACAGGAATGCACCATATCTCATAGATACCACCAGTGGTCGAAGTGGGCGGGATCGACAGGGCATAGCGTGCCCCTACTTTTATAATATAATCAAATCCATTCCCCTACTTTTTTTATTTATAAATGCTTCTCAGGACAACAGAAATAGCCAAGGCCTATAGATAAGGCTCAGCTGTTTGTGGCTGTATGTGGTCAGGCAGGGTGGGCAGAGACGGGAAAGGACTCTGCCTTTTCCTTCTTGCACAGAGAAGACAAAGACAGTGCCTACTTCTCCTGCTCTGCCGTGGTCAGCTGCCCCCCTCTCTCTGTTTCTTCCTCTTCCTCTTATTCCCACTCTCTCTGTCTCGCTTCTCCTCACTTGCTAAAAACTATGACTTCAACAAACAGCTTTTAACCTCTCTTTCCTCTCCTTTCCTCCCTTCATTCCCTGTGAAATTGATCCAAAAAAGAAACACTTTTGCTAGAAATGTTGTATTTTTTTTACATTTTTCTATTCCAAAGTGCAAACTCGGAACGAAGTAAAAAAAAGGTTCAAAATATGAAAAATAACTACATAAAGCAAGACATGGTGGATGCATGGTATCCAGATTGGTTTATTCGCAACCAAACACATTAGCGCCACTTTACAGATTTTGCCAGGGAAGCGCTACTTTCGTTTTCTTGTAATTTCTTTTAACAGCATCGTTTTCTTCAGCTGGAGAAGTCAGCATTCCTGGTGTACTGCACTACCTGGTTGATGCATGGAGTGGAAAATGTTTAATGTGATCCTTATCAGCTGTTTTCATTATTTTAGTTTATAAGATGTGTGCAGCTCTGTGTTTAGGGATGTGGTCTTTTTAAACTATTCTGCTTACGTTTTGGTTGGATACAAGCACTGGATATTGAAACGAGTCACTCCTGGGCCCTGTAGTCATGTCCTTAACTTTTCAGACAAAAACACTCATTGATTTTTGAATAATGAATGTACACGAGTCAAGGTAACCATGTTGTTCCTGCTTACATCTCACGTGCTTACTTATCCTTGCATTCCCTATGAGTGTTTACTTTTTCCAGGATGTTATTACTTTTTCTTTTCTGGCCGCATATTACTCTTAATTAGTGCATATTATGAATTGAGTCACATTCAAGTGTTTATAGCGGGGCACAAGCGGGTTGCAGCTGAAGGCGGTGCAATTTTCTCTCAGTAGGGCGGTAATGTGTTCAGTGGGGGAGAAGATGTGGCACTATGGCCCGATATGCCGAACTTGGAGCTGGGGAACCAGGTTCAGCCTTCATGACCAGTCCAATCTCCTGAGGGCACACATTCCCATGCTAGAACTTAGAAGCCCTGGTGTCTTAGCACCAGCAGGTGGTCCCTAGCAATGGCAAGTGTGGGTTAACCTTGAAGGCCTGTCCACCACCATCCATACTGAAGTTCACCTTGAGTCTTGTAAGCAGACCTACTCAACAGCACACCCTAGAGCAGCAGTGATTCTTTCACCGAGGTTACAAGACCCTTGTGGCCAGTCCGCCTCAACTATTGGTTCCATCCATTGGCCTTGTTTCAGCAGTATTAGAGCAACTTACCAGGGATTCGCAATGCAAGATTTCCACACACACCAAACTAAAGGGGGTATTTACAAAGAAGTGGCGGAGTGAGGCGCTAGCCGTCATGCTTAACGCCTCACTCTGCCACTTCAGAAAAGCAAGGCTGCACCATATTTAAAAGGCTATGGTGCAGTCTTGCGTTTCCCCCAGCGTTGGCGCTACACTTAGCAGTGTAGCGCCAACGCAGGCACCCTTGCACTTTAGTGCAAGGGTGTCTGCATGCAGGTGTCCCTTCCTATACATAAACAATTCTGAATTGCCATTTTGTCACTTTTAGGTGTGCTGCTTGATGCAGCACACATGAATTTTTTTTATTTTTTTTAAAGGATTGTTTAAGTGCAGGAAGGGTCACCTTCATGGACATAAACAATCCAAGGCATTTTGCTTTTTTTCAAGTGTGCTGCACAAATCAGCACACATAGAAAAATAAAAATCGAGGATAAATAAAGTATTTCTCCTCATTTTGTCAAGTTAAGACCAGGATTTCCCTAGTCTTAATTTTGGCACTGCCTCCTATTCATGCCACCCTTGTACATAGGGGACAGCATCAAAATCAGTGGGTGTTGCGGTGGAACGGCCCTCTAAGACAGGATCGAAGCCAACGACACAAAAGCAAAGAGGTCTTCATCATCATCAAAGAGTTCACCAGGCCCAACAGCAAGACCACAGACGTCCCTCCTCCCAAGACCTCTACAATAAACTCTGTACTTTCTTCCACCAGAAGATCAGGATGATCTACGATAGCTTCGACCACAACACCTTTCCACCATGCTCGGGACCACCACACGCAACCACCCCACACTCCAACAGATCCTGCTGAACTGGACCCTGCTCACTCAAGAACATGAAGAGCATTAATTCCTGAGCCCCCTCTGACCCTTACCCGTACCACATCTTCCATAGAGCGCCACCTCCATCATCCCCGAGCTGCGCCGCACCATTAACTGCTACATCGAGACTGCCAACTTCCTCGACAACTGGAAACAAGCCGAGTACAACTCCCTGCTAAAGAAGCCATCCACTGACCCAACAGACCTCAAGAACCTCAGACCCATCTCCCTCTACCCTTCCCAGATAAGGTCATTGAGAGGCCATCAATGCCCAACTCTCTGAGTTCATTGAAGGGAACCACGTCTTGGACTTCTCCAAATCCAGCTTCTGAAGCAACCACACCACAAGACTGCACTCTTCACTGCCACTGATGACTTCCGCTCCTTCTTTGACTAAGGCCAAACCGCAGCCCTCATCCTACTGGACCTCTTCACTGCCTTTAATACCAGTTCCCACCGCACCCTATTCATGAGACTCCACGATGCCGGCATCGGCGACAAGGCCCTGCACTGGATCCACTCCTTCCTTACCAGCCAAACACAGCAAGTCAGTCTACCTCCGCTCCACTCAGAACCTACAGAGATCATCTACAGAGTGCCCCAGGGCTCCTCTCTGAACCCGACCCTATCCAACATTCATATGGCCCCCCTCAATTCCATTGTCAGGAACCATGGTCTGAACCTCGTTTCCTACGCCAATGACACCAAGCTGATCTTCTCCCTTACCAACAAACCCACAGCTGCCAGGATCAGACTCCTAAGCGGGTCAAAGGCTGTTGAAACCGGAATGAAAGATAGCTGCCTCAAGCTTAATTTGTCAAGATTGAAGTACTCATCCTGGGACACACCCCTTCAGCCACGGACCACTCCTGGTGGGCTGCCGCTTTGAGAAACCCCCCACCCTTTTGGACCACACACATAACCTCAGCATCATACTGCATTACCCCTAGGTTCCTCCATCCTCGACACCTTCATTAACTAAATAAGATATTCCAGCTCGCTGACAGAAAAAAAGAAGAAGAAGGAATGCTGGACCTACCCTCCCCCTCCCGTCGGGAATACATAAGCCTACAGGTCCCAGCATTCCCTCTTTTCTTCTTTTCTGTCATTCTGACAGGATGTTTGAAGTGTGAAGAGCGTGGGCGCTCCTGCGCTGGACTTACTTCTGGAGGGCTCTGTTCCCTCTGGTGGATTGCCTCTCCCTCCCTGCCGGGCTTGGGGGGAGTGGCGCGGGCTGCTATGGACGCTTCTCCGGGCCGCGCATTGGTGTTTGGACAGCGTGGGCTCAGCGTTTACCCGATGGCCGCCCCTCCTAGTCTGCCGGGCTTACTGGGGGGCGTGGCCTCCTTCGTGACTCCGGATTGGCTTACCTTGCTGACGCCTTCCGGTTTTGCCGCTGCCTGTCTTCCGGCTTGAGTCGGGTCAGGCACTTCTGTCCCGGGGTTTTTCTGAGGATTTAAAAACCGGGGCAGTGGGTGAGTACCGCATAGCGGTTTCTGTGATATTGTGGTGCTTACTATTTTGCCGAGTGTGCTGTTCCTCGTGTACCTTCTTCGTGATGGGGAAAAGTTCGAGAAAAAGGAGTCATAGGGAGAGGTCCTCTTCCTCTTCTTCGAGTGATTCTCGCTCTCCGTCTCCTGCCCGGTCCAGGCCGGTGGGGAGAGGATGCACGCTTGAAGCGCTTGATCAGGGAGACCATTACGGAGATGGGTGACGGTGGGGCCCGCCGCAAAGGGCCGGTTCCGGATTCCTCTGTGTCTTCTGGCGATGAGTCTGCCTGGGCTGGGGACTCTGGCCTGAAGGGGGAATACATTGACAAGGACGCCCTGCCTTGCATCTTGAAACATGTAAAGGAGAACATGGGATTCCCACATGAGGCTGCTCCCAGTACCTCTAGGGGTCCTTTGTTGCGGCAATTCCGGAGTTCTGCCCCTGTTGATGTACCGGTGCATCCCTTCATTAAAGATGTCCTGAAGAGGAAGTGGGCTGATCCGGATCAAATTTTGGTTCCGCGGTTTATGGCTCGCCTTTATCCCCTGCAGGAGATGGCTACGGAACTCCCGGATTCGTTCCCCATTGACTCCTTTGTGGCTAGTTTGGTGGGTCGCACTTCATTGGCGGAGGACGCTGTGCTGAAGGATCCAGTGGACAAAAAGGCGGATGTTGCTCTCAGGAAGGTTTATTCTGGTTCCCACCTGGCCTTGAGGGCCGGTGTTTATGGGACTTATGTTTCGCAGTCTCTGATGTCTGACATTAAGTCTCTCTATCAATCGATGGATGATGCCACTGACTGTTCCGGTCTTCTTGAACACATTGAGCGTCAGGTGGAGCTTCTGTCAGATGTCTCTTTTGACGTGCGTGCGGCTGCACTGTCCGGTGGGGCTTGTGTGGCAGCTCGTCGCTGTCTTGTACTTAAGGACTGGAAGACTGACTCTGCGCAGAAAGCCTGTGCCTTGCGTTTGCCCTTCCAGGGTTCTATGCTCTTTGGGGGAGAGTTGGAGTCCAAATTGCATAAGCTGTTTAAGGAGAAGAAACACTCTTCTTCTTTTAAGGGTTCTTCTGCTGCTCCTGCCCCTTCTAAGCCTAGGCCTTTCTTTCGTCCTTCCTATCGTAGGCAGTTTAGGAAGGGCCAGGGGAGGTTTGCTTCTGGCTGGGGTCGGGATCATAAGGCTAGGTCCCCTCCTCCTCCTAAGCCGCGTTCCTAACTCTTTGGCTGTGGTTCCTGGGTTGTTGGTAGGAGGGCACTGCACTTCTTCCTGGATGCCTGGGTTCAGTCATGTTCCGACGAATGGGTGTTGGATGTCCTTCGCCCGACTCCCCGGCCTGCTTGCCGGTGCAAAAGGGCTCATCTGTCTCAGGGGGTGGAGGTTCTTCTTCTGAAGGGTGCCATTCAGGAGGTTCCTCCTTCGGAGGTGGGGTCGGGCTTCTATTCCCTGAACTTTCTGGTGCCCAACGTTACGGGCGGTTTCAGCCTGGTTCCGGATTTAAGGGTGATGAACTGGTGGGCATTGCGGGTTCCCTTTCGTATGGAGACTTTGCAAAGGGTGATTCCTTTGGTGCTTCAGGGTCACTTCATGTGTGCCCTGGATCTTCAGGATGCTTACTACCATGTCCTGGTGCATCCTCGGTCCCGTCGCTTCCTGCGGGTCTGTGTTCGGGGGCGGCACTTCCAATTCCGGGTTTTGCCCTTCGGTCTTTGGTCTGCCCTTCGGGTCTTTACGAAGGTCGTGGCTCCCTTGGTCGCCTGGCTTCATCTTCAAGGGGTGATGGTGTATCCCTACCTCGACGACTGGTTGATCCATGCTCCATCTCGGGTCCTGTTGTTGAAGGCCAGGGAGTTGGTGTGTTCTGCGTTGAGTAAGCACGGGTTTCTGATCAACTTGCCCAAATGCCAGCTAACTCCGTCTCAGGACTTGGTGTTCATTGGGGCTCGGTTTCGTACAGACCTCAACCGTGTGTTCCTGCCCGATCCTCGGATCTTGACCCTGGTGCCTCTGGCTCGGGGGTTCCGGGCGGGGGGTTCCTTTCCGGTGCGCCTCTGGTTGCGTCTTATGGGTCTGATGGCAGCGATTGTCTTTACGGTGGCCTGGGCTCGTTTTCACCTACGCCCCCTGAGGAGGTATCTTCTGTCCCACTGGAATCCGTTGTCCCGCGATTTGGAGTTTCTTCTATCGGTGTCTCCTGTGGTCCTCCCGACTCTTCTTTGGTGGTCGGCGCGGTTCCATCTGTCTCGAGGTCTCCCTTTTCAGCCTTCTCCTTCACTGGTCTTGACGACGGATGCCAGCTCCTTGGGGTGGGGGGCGACCTTGGGGTTCCGGTCCCATCAGGGTCGTTGGTCCGTCCTGGAAAGTCTTCGGTCTTCCAACTGGAGGGAGTTAACGGCTGTGTCCCGTGCTGTGATGGGTTTTTGGGGCCTGTTGCTCGGCAGGAACGTTTTGGTGAGGTCGGACTATATGTGGCTGTGGCCTATCTCGATCATCAAGGCGGGGTCCGTTCGGCCTCCCTGAACGCGGTGGTCATTCCCCTGTTCTGTTGGGCGGAGGGTCATCTGCTGTCTCTGACTGCGATTCATATCAGGGGAGTGGACAACTGTGCGGCGGATGCCCTGAGTCGCCGCTATTCGGGTACTCTGGAGTTGTCTCTCAACCTCGCCCGGCTTACCTGGCGTTGCAATATTTGGAATCTGAATACTTAGCAAAGTGTGTATCTAATTTCCTAAAATCATGTATTAAACATCGATGTAACCTTTGATTAATGCAATCTTCACTTTTCCAACTCTCCAGAATGTGTCAATGTATTTTTCAATGTCAGAATATCACTTGCAACTTCTTTTTTTCAAAATGTTAAACATTTTAAATTTTGGGATGTATCTATTCTTCCCGCTGTTTGTTTCTTTTATGGTTTTGCATTGTATTATTTATTTGTTATATGTACTTTTTATGGCTACAAAAATCATGGTAACCGAATAAAAGTTTTATGACTGACTCTCACACGGGTTGCGTTTCGGCTTGTGTGCGGGAGGTTTCCCTTTCTGGACCTCTTTGCCTCCCGGCACAATGCGCAGCTTCCCCGCTTCTGCTCCCGGTTTCTGCAGGAGGGTTGTTGGGGGTGGAGGCCCTGTCGGTTACTTGGCCATCCCGCCTGCTCTATGCCTTTCCTCCGCTGGCGCTGATTCCCCGGTTTCTGTCCCGCTTGTGTCTGGAAAATCGGGAGGTGGTTGTGGTTCTGCCCTTTTGGCCTCGGAGGTCGTGGTTTCTGACGGTTCGTGTTTTGGCTGTGCGGGGCCCTTGGTTTCTCCCCCTGTCCCCGTCTCCATGCGGTCCTCCACGTCCCTGTCTCTTCTCCGGTTGCGGCTGTCGGTGTGGAGGTTGAGAGGCAGGGGTGGCGGCGGCGAGGTTTCCCGGAACATTTAGCGGTGGCTCTTCAGGGTTCTCGTCGGCCTTCTACCCTCAGGTCTTATGATCGGCATTAGGGTAGCTTCAGTCATTGGTGTTCGGCGTTGAGCCTTGCCCCTTTGCACAGTTCTTTGCAGGCTTTGCTTCAGTTTTTGTGGGAAGGTTTTGAGAAGGGTTGGGCTGTGTCCACATTGCGTGCTCAGTGGGCGGCTGTTCGGGTGTTTCGTTCCCCGTGGGGTAACCTTTCAGATGTTGAGGACTTAGTTTCTCGTCTGCTCCGCAGCTTTTCTCTTTCTCGTCCCGTATCCCGACCTTCCTTTCCCCTGTGAGATTTGCCCTTGGTCCTTCGGGCTTTGAATGGTCCTCTGTCGGAGGTGAACTTGAAGTTCGTTACCTTGAAGGTTGTGTTTCTGGTGGCCATCACCTCTGCTCGGCGCCTTGCTGAGTTGGGGGCCTTGATGGCACGTGTGCCTTTCTTGACCTTTTCGGAGGGTGGGGTGGTGCTTCGCCTTGATTCGTCCTTCGTGCCTAAGGTTGCTTCTCAGTTTCACAAGTGCCAGGAGTTGGTCTTGCCTGCGTTGGGCTCTGTTCTGGATTCCCCCGGTGGTCCTTGTTGGTCCTTGTTGGATGTGTGCAGGGCTTTGCGCGTTTATCTTGAGCGCACGGCGGCCTTTCGTGTGACTGATTCCCTTTTTGTTTCCTTTGGGGCTGCTTCCCGTGGGCGTAGGGCATCCTCTGTGTCTATAGGTCGCTGGCTGAAGCAGGCCATTTCCTTGGCCTACTCTCTTTCTGGGACCCCTCCTACGGTGGGTGTTCAGGGTCGTTCTACGAGGGGGGTGGCGGCCTCTTGGGCTGAGGTCCGGTGGGTCCCTCTCTCTGAGATTTGTAGGGTGGCCACTTGGGCTTCTTCCAATACTTTCATCAGGCATTACCGCCTTCTCAATTTGCTGGGTGATGAGGGCGGTTTTGCTTTGGGGGTGTTGGGTTGTGTTCGCCCATGATTTCTGTTTTCTCAATAAATCTCTGGGTTTCCTTGCGGTCCTGGTGGTTTGTTGTGTTTTTTTGGGATGAATGCCGGGGTTTGCTTTGGTATTTCTCATTTAGTTAATGAAGGTGTCGAGGACGGAGGGACCTGGGGGTAATGTCCTATTACTTACCGGTAATCTTCATTGCTCCGGGTCCCATAGCCCTCGACACCTTCATTAGTTCCCTCTCTCCCTCCTGAACTGTCGGCCTTCATCCTTGGCTTGGTATTTCAGAGGGTATGCTGGGACCTGTATGCTTAGTCCTCCCGGTGGGAGGGGGAGGGTAGGTCCAGCATTCCTTTTTCTTATTTTTTTCTGTCAGTGAGATGGAATATCTCATTTAGTTAATGAAGGTGTCGAGGACTACGGGACCCGGACTAATGAAGTTTACCGGTAAGTAATAGGACATTCCTCGCTCACAATGACTTAGTTCAACGCCATTTCCTCATCTTGCATCCACATGCTCTGCCTGTATTGAAAGACATTCAGATGGATCCCCACAGAATCCAGAAAGAAGGTCACCCATTTACTCATGACCAGCAGACTCGACTATGGCAACACACTCTTTGCCGGTATCACCCAGAAAACACTCAGGAAACAACAGAAAGTTCAAAACGCTGCAGCCAGACTGGTCCTCAACATCCCCCACCACAGCCAGTTTACTGAACACCTTTGAGAACTCCAATGGCTGCAAGTCAACAAAAGAATCACTTTCAAGCTCCCCACACATGCCTATTAAGCTCTCCACGATGCAGGACCAGCATATCTGAACCACCACCTCTTATTCCACGTACCCACCTGACACCTTTGCTCCACCCAACTAGCCCTTGCCACCATCACATCGATCAACAAGACCAAAATCAGAGGAAGATCCTCTCTCACCAAGATCTGGAACACCCTGACTCTCCACCTCAGGCAATCCCCGTCGCTGACCCAATTCAGGAAGGATCTCAAGACCTGGCTTTGGACAGAACCCAGGCGGCCAGACAGATCAGCAACCCCAGCCGGGAGCTTGAGACCTTCACAGGTGAGTTGCCACGCTATATAAACCCCTGATTGTTTGATTCATTTGATATTTTTAGGTCGAGCCTAGACAGCGCTTGCTCTGTCTGGAAGGACTGTATGTACTTTGTGGGCTCTGGAGAATTGCTGCAGGACTTGTCTGCTTTTTGACGTTCTGGTTAGGGATTTTTTTTTGTTTACACAGCATCCCTCCGAGGCTTTGAATTAAAAAAAATTCACAGCTTGTGGCAAATATCCATATGGTTTCTCTCAATTTGTCTGTGCGGCACTGTTGAGTTCCGTTGGCTCAGTGCGCTGCTATTTTCGCGGTGGGGATCCTCCAACGTGCTTTTTGTCATTTTCCCCACTGCAAACAAAGCCCGCGCGACCAAGCTCCCCCCGGCACAAGCAGGAACCCACTGGAGTGCTTCAGGCCTATTTTAAACCTTCTTTTAGACTCTTGTTGGTGCATCAGGGATGTTGGAACTTTGGGCAATATTATCACGAAAGGGCAATACATTATCGCCGCTTTTATCGGCAGGAAACTGCCGCTAAAGCGGCGATAATGGGCTTGATAATATGCCCTTGTGAATTCCCATAGCAGCCCAGGTTCTGGTGTTAACCTGGGCTTCTATAGGAATTCACAAGGGCATATTACCAAGCAGTGCCCTTTACTCACGAGGAAGTTCCAACAGGGACTTTATCTCTATAACATTTTTCCAGCAACAAAACAATAAATTATTATGTATACATGATCTATATCATTTCTAAAATCTGCTTACTTTGAAAAGTGTCCCTGCATAATTTCAATTACAGAGAAAATATTCTTTTGAAATATCTTTACATTGTTTTAGAGATGAACTGTTGCATCAGCGTGCACTTTCACATTGAAATGTATTGTGCATTGGGCAGAGACGCTGTATTGTAATATGGCCGACATGTTAGCATGCTCCTCGGCTTCTTTGCCAGGTTTGAGACACTTTCAGTTTCAGAGTGGAACCTTGTGCGCTTCTTACTGTCCTGACTCCTGACGTGTGGCTTTGCTCTGCTCCTCTCGCCTCATTTATGCTTCTCTGCTGAACTATCTGCTATTTGTGGATGTTAATGTCCCGGGAGGCATTTTTTAGCCTCTGAGTCTAGGAATTTGACTGCAGAGCAAATCGCTGCCCCTATAGAAATTGTGGAGGTGAGAAAGACTCTGCTGTGCAGAGTTGGAGTTGGGAGGGAGAAGGCTATCAAATTTCTATTTACACACTGTCCCATTCGAAATAGGTTTATGGAAGACGAGGGGTTAGGCAAGATAAAAGCCAATTCAGTTCAATAAGCCAACTTGCCCCATTAACCAGACAGAGAAGATATCATTTTAGTAATTACCAAATGTATAGATATATATACTTATGTATGTATTGTCTTTTATATACTGTTTTGAGAGTGTTCCATACAAATGTCTTCTTTTAGAATTGTTGTTTTTTTTTGTTGCTAGTTCTCTTTTTAAACCTTCTTTTAACTGGCATGCAAGATGTAATGCAAATGGTTTTAGGTAACTGTGCAATATAAATAAAATAAATTCATATAAGTAATTCATACTGTCCCATTTGTGTCGACAAATACCTCAATGTGCCCTTGCACGTCATTCACTCATGGTGTGCTTCTTCTTTGAAGTTAGGCTTAACAGGGCCTCTAATGTAATGGAAAACTGTTGCATACAATATACAGAGTAAGGCAATTGGTCTGGAGCATGTTTTTGAAATAGGTAGGATTTGCAAGCTTCACAGCATGGTAACTGATTTTTTCTTCTCAGATGCTAATTAGTTATTTTCCATTGCTTACCCACTAACAGTATCTTTAAAAAAAGAACAACATTAAGGTAAACACTTATTGACGTTGCTCAGTGGTCCATAGCAGTATATCTAGCTAATGTTGCTAATGCCCTTGTTTTCAAAATAGGGCTCTGTTTCATAGATCTAGCTATTGGCCAGGAGAAATATAGATGCAGATAGACAGGATAACAAAATGACCTTTTGTGATGGGTGTAATGTTTTATTGTCACATAGCAAAACTACTTCAGATGAAAGCAGGAACATGAAACGAAAACCTTCTCAAAGTTAAGGTTAGTACACTTGAAGAACCTTGTCCTTTTTTTTAACACCCAAAGACACAGATCTGGAGCTCACCAAAAAGGAAAAGCTATCCACACAGTTCCAGCTATCCACACAGTTCCATGTCACACAATTCAACTCCACACATTTCCAATCCAACCACATAATTCAACACCAAACCACGTTGAACAACAATTCATTTGAACAACACAATTACACAACACACCACATACATCCAATCCACACAACAAAATTCCACATCATGCCACAAAATTCAGCAGCACACCACATAATTAACCCTCACTACATACCACTCCACAAAACAAAATGCCATTCCACATGATTATACTCCATAACACACAATCCCACTACACATAAGTCCACTACATTCAATAACACATCATTTCCTTCCACATATTTATATAGTACACCATGCACACTACACAAACACACTTTACACCACACAATTTCATGCCATTCCGTACCAAAACTAGCATCCAATCCAACCCACGTATTTCTACTACACACCACATTTATGCACTCAATAACACATTATAAAAGACATTGCCATTTAGAATGCCAATAGTTTTAACCAGATCACAGGCACAAATATGGTGACAATCACATAGAGATGCTGCAACATGCACCTCCAGACAACAAATGGCATCAGATTTCACGCGAAACATACAATAGTTTTAACCAAATAAAATGTGAGACCTATTACATTTCTAATGCTTATTCAATGTGGAATTGCCAACAAAACATACTTGCTTTGCCTTCCCCAAACCCAGGAAATCAATTTCATGTGTTCTTTATAGAAGTGAAGGGGGGGCCTACGCACCCCTCCCCCCATGAGCCTATTTCAACCCCGGGGGCGCAATCTTCCAGGGACCGGGCAAAAATTATTGGGGAAGGAGACTGCACAGCCCCCCTCCCCAGGCCAATTTTGGGCCAGGGGATCCCATCACCCAGGGCCTTGGCCTCTTCATGCTGGGTGCCCTGGAGCCCACCCAGGGAACCCAGTGTGCAATGTTCGTTACCACGCGGGAGACCCAATGACCCCACGGTCCCTCCCCGCTCCCCATATCCAGTGGGAGGCAGTATTGCTCCGGTGCATAGGGAGAAGCCAAAAATACTGCTCCATGCGTACCCGTTTAATTGCAGTCATGAAAACAGATAAAAAGTCTGCTCCCAGCTAGCAGGAGCAGTTTTCCAGCTCCCGCTCACGGGAAGCGGACTTGGAGTTTTCACTCACATGGCGGGAGTTGCCAGAGCTCCTGCGATTTGAGAGCAAGCAGCTATATCCCAAGGGTGGGAACCCTGGGACATAGGGAGCCTGCGACCCTCCTTTGTTCATGTAGGGCCTGCCCCAGGTTGGGGTGGTCCCTGGGGTCTAAAACAGTCTAGGAGGGGGGCCACGCAGTGCACTTCCTTCTAAAATAAATAGCAAAACCCCAGAGAGATGGTGGTCCCTGAGGCCGTACATGGCATGGCCCGGGAGGGGGGCACTTAACGGATCACCCCAAAAATTCTCATGCACAATGACACACATTGTTTTAAAAATTTTGCGAAGATTTGTCAATGACACCAAAAATATAGGCAAGTCAAAAAGGATTTTTTGGTCCTAACTATAACTACGCACTGGTGACTGCAAGTAGGTAATATAAATATATATAATTATTTAGGTTGTTGCCTAAGTGTTTATGGTTAATGCTAATATGCTAATATTTTTGGGGGATTGTATTCCTATGATTTTAGGCTCATATTTTTTGGTGTGAATGATTGCTAAATATTTTGGTGATGTCATATATGTCTTTTTATTTCATTTAAACTTATTTATTAAATGTTTTAGGTTTATTTCTAATGATTGTTTTATATAGAAAGTTATTTTTTTTAATGTATTAATGATAACTTAAATATTTTGATGTTATTATTGTACTCTATATTGTGTGAGTCTATGTTTTTGACGTATTATATGTTTATTTAAAGGTGACAATATAATTGTTTCCAATATTTGTGTTTTTGGTATAATTATTAACTCATATTTTTAGTAACAATAATTGCATTTTCGATATTTGTTGTTTTGTATAAGTATAGTAAGTCGATATCTTTGTTACCAATATTTATTTTCTGATATAGTATACATCAATACTATATCAATGATCCATGGAGCGTGGGTGTTTGTAGGAAGTGAGCTCTTCTTGAAGACTTCTGTACAAAGTTAAGAGTGTGAGTAGCAGGTGTTGGGGCTTGGGTGTGAGATGTACTGGCCTCTCGATAAGGAGCTGTGTACAGAATGAAGGCTGTGTGCAGTAGATGCTGGGCAACTTAATGGGGTTTTGGTCTCAAAAGGGTGAGTGGGTTCTCGGGGAAGACTTCTGTAGGACGCGAAGAGAGTGTGTAGTATGATTTTATCCACCTAATGGTGCTTGAGTGTCTGGAGGGAGTGGACTATCCATGAAGACTTCTGTACAAGGAGAAGCGTGTGCATAGGCTTGGGTGTGAGATGGACAGGCCTCTCGATGATGAACTGTTTAGAGAATAAAGGCTGTGTATAGTAGACACTTGGCTACTTAATGGCGCTTGGGTCTCTGGAAGGAGAGTGGGCTCTCAGTGAAAAGTTCTGTATAAGGTGAAGGGAGTGTGTAGTAGTGACTTCGGAATCTGAGGTATTTGTTTTAACACAGTAGGCCTCACTGGCTCCCACTGCAGTTCACCAGGAGAAGAAACTGATGATTGTTTTTAAATTGATCTCATGGTGGGTTGCTCTGAGACTGCCTACCAATACCACAAGAACCAACGGTTCTGGGTGCTCCTACCCTGCCCTGCTATGTACTATTTACTCTAACAAATTCAGGGCATGAGGTTGTGTACTTGTGTCTATAATGTTGACTGCAACATTTCCCTCAGTGTTACAGCCACAAATTCAGATTGCTCGGTAGTGAAGGATCAGTGTAGATGGTGGATTAACCTAGAAGGTGGGCAGGAAAAAAAAGGTCTCTAGGCCATTAGAGCACTCAATGTGTTTTTATCGCCTTACCGCAGAAGTACTGCAGGACTCCAGGTGGGATCAATCATCTAGATTTTTAATTTTTTTAACCTCAATTTCTCATAAAGTGCAGAATGGATTTACACCAAATCGCAAAAAGCAAGCTTTTTGATTAAAGATCTAGCTTACTGCCAGAGTTGGTGCAATTTTGTTCATCAATTTTTCATGTATTACTGTCTAAAATTCCTGTGGAAAATTCCAAGTGCAAAATGCGTTTTGGTGAATCACTTGGACAGTAGGTCCCACAGGAGTCCCTTGGAACTGTCAGTTTTAAAAGTGGCCTTCTGATTGGCCAGAGAACTTTTTCTATCTTGTGTCTTTGTGGTATAGTGGGACCAAGACTGGTCAAACAGTTCCCATGAATTTGATTTGCTGGCCACAACAAGAAACAAAATATTGCGGCAGACATTGCAAATCTCGAGGACTCATCACAGAGCCCTGAAAAATAGTTAAAAATAGCCTATTAAGACTCACTGTAGGCATACCCTGACCCCCAAGGCCACAGTTACAAAGAGACATATTATCCAGTTAAAAATGTTAAAAAACATTATTTGTGGGACAGGTCCTGTGCCATCAGCTGCCCTTCTTTTAGTAATTTTTTGCACACTGAAATTAATGACACAAAACAACCAGGCCCAGAAAGAAGTGAGGGAGAATACACACAATGCAGGCCGGGTGAGAGGGGCTGTAGAATCCCATGGACCATGGGAGACAGGTTGGAGTGAAAGGGGCAGCTCAAGGGATTACAGAGGGCTGGTGGGATGGGAAGTGGCAGCACATGGACCAAAGACAGAGTTTCTGGGGTAGGGTTAGAAAGCTGATCTCAGAGGGTAGACAAGTAGGGTAGAGGCAACAAAACAAATAAATGGCAGGCGGAAGATGGCAAGGACAGCACACTGACCAATGAAGGCAAGTAACAGGGGTAGGGTCAACAAGCTAACCCAGAGGGCAAGGCAGAGAGTCAGGATCAGCACAATAAACCACAGAGGGCAGGCCATAGGTGCAGAGACAGCAAGCGTACATCGAAGGGCAGGTGAGAGGAGCAGGGAAAGATGAACCATAGAAGCGAGGCGGGCGAGGCAGGGGAAGCACGTGGACCATGGTAAATGTTAGAAAATGGGGGTCTTATTTTTATGAGGCCTTACGACGCTGCAGTGGTGTAAACAATGCATCACAATGCGCCCTATTTTCAAGGCAACGCATCAAGGTCACTGCGTCACTTTCTAAACCCCTGCGCTACATTATACCTGCACCAGGTATAATGTATGCAGGGTGGGCGTCCCCCCATAAAGAAGGCTTGTAGAAGTGGTGCAGTGAAATCTATGAGATTTCAGTGCAACACTTCTATCAGTACACTGCATCAAATCCTAACACCTTCTTCACAGCAGGTGTAAGGACTGATGCAGGCACTTTTACATAGGACTCACCCATGTGTAAGGACACATTGCTGGAGTTGTGTCTGTTTTGCGACACACTCCAGCAATGCGCTATTACTGTGCCAACAGATACGTCAGGATTCCTGATGGCAGCGACGTATTCTCCATTAGGGCTTAAGGGCTGCACTCCTCTGAAATTCCTACACATTTACATAAAAACATCAGGGCAGGTTTACAACCTCCTTGTGTCATTTTTGCGCCACCATTGTGTCACTTTTTGTGATGCAGCGGTGGTGTAAAAAAATGCACACCATTTACAATGTCAAAAGCAAAACCAACAGTTGATGGACAGAATGCAGAACAATGTCATACATTCACCCCAGTACAGAGATCTGGGCCTAAATCCATCATTTTTTTGCACTCCACACCACCCCCAGGTGAGACATGGCCATATGCAAATCACCCTTGACTCTGTGACTCATGGGAACAGTCCAGCCCGTAATTGCCAAGCCATGTCTTTATTGGACCGGAATCAAGCATCCAAGGACCGGTTTCTGGCTATCGGCTGTCTTCAGCCAGGATAGCTTGACTCCAGTGGTGTGGAGAGCATGGGACTCACGTCTGAGCATACCCGTCCCACTCGGGGTGACAAATGCAAAACCAACAGTTGATGGACAGAATGCAGAACAATGTCATACATTCACCCCAGTACAGAGATCTGGGCCTAAATCCATCGTTTTTTTGCACTCCACACCACCCCAGTTCAGACATGGCCATATGCAAATCAGCCTTGACCCTGTGCCTCATGGGAACAGTTCAACCCGAACTGCCAAGCCATGTCTTTACTGGACCGGAATCAAGCATCCTAGGACCGGTTTCTGGCTATCAGCCGTCTTCAGCCAGGGTAGCTTGACTCCAGTGGTGTGGAGGGTCAAGGCTGATTTGCATATGGCCATGTCTGAACTGGGGTGGTTTGGAGTGCAAAAAAACGATGGATTTAGGCCCAGATATCTGTCCTGGGGAAAATGTATGACATTGTTCTGCATTCTGTCCATCAACTGTTGTGTTTGCGTTTTTTGTTTTTGCACCATTTACAACGTGACACATCTAGGTAGATGTATCATGTTGTAAAGCCCTGTGTCACATTATACCTGCATAAGGTATAATGTATGCAGGGTGGGCGTTCCCACGCAAAAACCAACGTAGAACTGACGCAGTGAAATGTACAATATTTCACTGCATCACTCTACTCCTTCACTGCGTCAAAATTCCTACGCCTGCTGAGAATGGGCATTAGGAATGACACACAGCTTTTTAAAGGGGACTCATCTCTCTGTTCTGATGTATTGCTGGATTTGTGTCACTTTAATGAACAACTCCAGGAATGCGTCACTTTTGGGTCAACAAATGCGTCAGAATATCTGACACATCAGTCAATCCTTGCGCCAGGGTGCGCCGTATTGTAAATCCATGGTGGCGCAAGGATTTTTCAGGGTGGTGTAGGGAAAGTGACACATCTCTACAGATTTGTCACTTTCTTGTAAATCTGACTGTATTTTCAGTTTGGGCTGTCTGTTAAAGGATGCCTGCCCTGCCTCGCTCTGAAGCAGGTGACGGAAGCCAGGCATAAATCAACTCTCTGATCTGTGATGCATGACGCGGGGCTTTCTGTTTTAAAGCCCTTCATTGCCATTGTGGTCTAGGGTTGTATGCCATCTGTAGACCAGTGATGCAATAAGCTTCACGGTTTTGGGCGGAGACTTAATCCCTGCGTGCTTTCAGACGTCCGTCATTCGAAGGCGTAGATCCCACCCTTTCACCGTATGTGAGAGTGGGTGCAAGAACATCTGATCCTGTGCCTTGTTCTCAGTAATGGTAAGTGTTTGCATAGTAATCTTGTGTTATGTATATTGTGCTGAGACCCCTCATCACACTAACCCACCCCACTGTGACACCCAGGCTCTCGCTGCATATCGCTGGCCCCGTTAGAAGTGGAGCGGAGCTGCGGCATTTGTTGCCCTGCAAAATGGATCCAAATAACGAGCTGGGTTCTTGTTCCCTTCAATCAATCAATCATGAACTTGTCAAGCGTGCTACTCACCCGTAGGGTCTCAAGGCCCTGGGGGGGCAGGGGGTTACCCTTGGGGGGGCTACCTTGCAAAGTTGATCCAAATATCCAAGTCAAGCCCGCATCAGAGGACTCCAGCGTCCAGAGGTTACCGCGGCAGGAGCCGCGTCACTTTCGCACCACCGGCGCATATAGCCTGCTTTCAGCTCCTGCAGTGCGGGATGCGTGCTGGCGCGCAAGGGCAAAACCTACGCCTGTCAGAGCCCTGAGGAGGCCGGGCCGGGCCATCACTCGTTGAAGTGCAACTCCAAGCACATCAAGGTGAGCTTTTGTATTTGTCACTATTAGAAGCGCTGCCAAATACACAGATATGGGGAAACGCAATGGAGTATTAAGCCTAAACCCTCAGACTACGACAAGTATCAATAGCATGTTGGAGAGAGCAGTCAATATAGTCACTAATGACATAGAATTAACTGAGAGGCACTTGTCATTGGGTTTAGTGGCACCACCATGCTGCCTCACTGTTGGGGAAGCCTCAGTGGACAATGCCGATAATCTAATGGAACTTAATACACAGATCAATATGCCCATTACCCAGCCACCAACAAGCTCTAGTGACTGTAATAAGGATGTATTGGTGGCACCCCGCAATGGCGCCTTGGATGGTGTTGTCCTTCCCATAACAACATCAACAGGCGCAAAACGAAAAAGGAAGCCAACTAAACCTATTGTCTCCAAGAGGAAACAACCGCCCCGTGTAACCAATCCTTGCACAGCTATCAGTGCATGGATCCAGGGTTCTGCAAGCGCTTCCAACAGCGCTACGGTTGATTTGATAGTAGAGCCAACACAAACTAAGGCTACAATTTGCTCCACCTGTACACAAACTGATGCCGCTGTGACCTTTTCCACCAGCTGCGGACCGGGTGAGGCCTCAATCAATTCCATTGTGGACACTGTTGTGGATACTGTGTGTGAACGCTTTAAAGACATTGTGGATAATAACTTTTCTGCTCTTTGGCGACGATTAGATCATTTGGTGTCACTGTTAGACAAGTCAATTTCCCAAATAACCACCCCCAAATCTATCTCACAACATGGGTCAAATCCTAGTCTTGTTGGTGTATCGTCCGGTGGTCAGCATTCACAGACACCAGTCACAACAGCTACCGCCTTTTCAGAAACGTGTATCACATGCCGTAAAGTTAAGGAATGTTTTTTATCTAAATCAACCTATATTAATGGTGAACAACCTAGTTCAGGGTTAATGAGCTGCCCACTTGCTATCCCACCTGTTATCTCACCTGTTATTCCATTACGTGGGCCATCAGCTCCACATAATGCCTGAGTGTGCACTGCAGCGCGAGTAAATTCGGGGAGTTCGAGGGACAGCCCATATAGCATGCATAATATACAAAGTGGTGGAGTCCCCAGTTGCCCGAATAGGGAAATGACAGAAGGCAGTAGGGAAGTTCTCAGTTTCCCCCCCGGCAGCTTGCCCATATGTTTTGGTCTTAGCTGGAGTACCTCCACTCAGAAACGACCAGACAAAATTTGGGGTCCAGTTGCGCAATAAATGTGCTGACTGGCTTGGGAAACACAGAGGGCTGCAGGCAGCAAACATTAATGATATTTTCATGGTACGGAGGATAGGGTGGGTTGGTATCTCCTCAAAGAACTTCAGGGGTGACTGCATAGTCATCAATTTTAGAAAACCTGTACTGGTAAAAAAAAATATTATTAACCATGGAGGAGCCCAATACAGTGAATTCCACCCTTTTTTGGTCATTGTCTCTGGGTTATTTTTATAAGCCAGTGCCGGGGACAGTAGTTCATGAGGCCCCTCCATTGACTATGCATAATAGGTTTTCCACCCTGTCCGGTCTTGATAATCAGGATTGACTGGCACCTCTACCATTGCCTGACATGATTATTCCCTCACCGACCATGTCCGTATGTCCATGCCAAGATGTCCAACCCATTGTTGAGAACAAACTTAGTAAAAATACTTTGAGTAGGAATATTGCCGGCCTGGCCTCCAAAATCGAACTCGATGAATGGGCAAAAACAGTTCAAGCATATGGCATTCTTATGTTGCAAGAAACTTGCGCAACACGGGAATTACATCAGGAAGGGTACAAATGTTATAATATATTTGCCCCTATCCCTAAGATCGCCTGCCCATCAGGCGGTCTTTCTATTTGGATCAAAATCTCCGCAGGTGGCAGCATTAGGGTCCTAACAACTGACAACAACATCTTCCAGCCATTAATTTATACCCGGCCGTTTCCATCTGTTTTATTAATTTTTATAATAATGATTTCCATACTAGCCCAAACGTGAATTATACAAATTTCTTTAATTTTATTTTAAATTTACAAAGGCAATGGTTGTTTGATAAGCTAGCTGGTATATGTCTAGGTGGTTATTTTAATGTCAGGATTTCAAGCCATAACCCACTAGACAAGGAACCCACCACAGCTAAACTTCCATGTATTAGGGGGCCTGAATTGTTGGTCCATTTGTCCAATTACAATTTGATAAATGTAATGGAAATTGCGGCTTTATCCCATAAAGATAGCTATACTGTACCAACATACAGAGGGCAAGGTTGCGCCTTCACTATTGATTATTTGTTTATATCTGCCCCACTGGAAGATTGTCTGTTAAGGGCTGAGGTTATACCAACCTTTCTGGGCGATCACAATCCTATTGCCACAATATTAAGAGTCGCCCCTAGGCCAAAATTTGTAAAAGAGTGCGGGGCTAGTAACCTAATGCCCTCAACTGATTACCTAAGATTGACCTGGTGTGTTGTTCATAATAATGACCTGTTTCCTAGAATGATAAAAACTCATTGAACACTCATTGAATGTTGTTTGTCACAAGGTGATCATAACCCTAGGGTAACTGAGGCCTTTGTCCAACTATGTGGGGGCACTATACAAATGTTATCCAGACCAATAACTAAGCCCAATCAAGGCCCACGCTGGTTTAATAGTGCTTGCTCTAGAGCTAATAGAGTTCTTCGCTAGGCCCTTGCGATGAATCCGAGGGACCCGGTACTTGTAAAATCTCTGAGAAATCAATACAAGTGTTTCATGAAACAGCGGAAAGACGTGGTGCTAAAAGACAGATGGGATAGCCTTGCGTGCGCTGCTACACTTAATAATGGGAATGGCTTTTAGTTAGCAATGAAGGATATGAGAACTGCAGGCCTCACATTAACTTCCAAAAGTTGTACAATTTCTAGTGAAGCGTGGGTATTTCATTTTTCAAAGATCTATCAAGCCACACCAAGGAAGACCCTCTAAGATCGAGATATCTGTATCAGAAGTTGAGGATGCTATACACCAAAGCGTGGGCAATAAAGCCCCCGGCCCGATGGGCTACCGATGGATCTTATCAAACACAAACCTGATTTCTGGGCACCCCTCCTACTGAATGTTTTTAATAATCTAACTGTTGCTTCAATTCCTTGCACATGGTCTACCAGTATTATTTTGACTATGTTTAAAAAAAGGCGACTGTTCCAACCCTAGCTGCTACAGACCGATCTCCCTGATTGATAATACATAAAAAATACTCAGGAGAATCCTATTTAACAAGATTAGGTCCTGCGCCGAGGATGAACATATTTTAAATTCTTGTCAGCTAGGTCTCAGAAGCAAAATAGGCACTGTAGAACAGTGCCTAAACCTTTACTTGATCCTCGGTAAATATACCGTAGCACGAAAATCACCTATTTATTTGGCCTTTATGGACCTTACTTCAGCTTTTGATTTTGTTAACAGTTCACACCTTTGGTCTAATCTTTTAAAATATGGGTTGGACAAAGTTTTAGTTAATTTTTTGGCGTACCTACGTAGGGACTTAAAGGCCCGGGTGCGGATTGGTAAAGGCAGTGAGGTCACACAGGATATCACTATTGGCAGAGGGGTCAGGCAGGGATGCGTATAGGTCCACTTTTATTCATTTTATACATTAACGATCTGCATGACTCCCTGACTAAGCTCACTAAAGACATCCCCATTATCAATGGTAATATCCTACCCACCTTATTATATGCGGATGATGCGGTCCAGATGGGCCGCACACCAAATGCACTGCGCACTTTAATACAGGGCTTTGTTGATTTTATGGCTGCCTTAGATCTCCGCACAAATTTTAACAAATCTTTTTTAATGGCCTGTGGCCCAAAAAAGCACCTTGTTAAATCAATCACTATAGGCAATGAACGTTTGAATTTGAATTTAAAAAAAAATTATTTGTAAGAGCGCACATACACCAGCGGTTTCTTGGCGCTACCACTAACAAACTACTGAGAGAAGAAAGAGGAAGGGGGCCGTGAGGGGTTATTAAAAAGATTTCTTGAATAGATGGGCCTTGAGTTGTTTCCGAAATAGTGGGTACAGAGTGAGGGATCGAATTTCCAAAGGGAGAGAGTTCCACAGGGACGGGGCCAGGGTGGCAAATTTAGAGCCTCCCCACTTTTTTCTCCGGAAACGTGGAACCATAAGAAGGGCCTGGGAGGACGAACGGAGCTCTCTACATGGAGCATAATGGGTAATCTCAGAAGAGATAAAAGCTGGGGCTAAGCCTAGACGAGCAAGAAAGGCGATGGAAGCGATCTTAAATTGGACTCGGGCTTGTACAGGCAACCAGTGTAGAGACTTCAGGAGGGGGGTGGAGTGATGAAATTTCGGAAGATTAAAGACCAGGCGGGCCGCCTGGTTCTGGATGAGTTGGAGACGCCGTAAACTGTATGCAGGGATACCCGCATATAGGGCGTTACCATAGTCCAGGCGGGACACCACCATGGCCAGAATGATAAGCTTGAGGGCAGAAAAGGAAAAAAAACGGGACACCCTGCGTATAGTACGCAGTGCAAGAAAAGAGGCAGAAACCACAGAACTAACCTGGGAGTGAAGGGACAGTTGGGAATTAATTTTGATGCCAAGGGTTTTAACTGAGGTAGCAGGAGTGGGAGAGGGACCAAGAGAAGGGGGCCAAAACAGAGGGGTCCAGGGGCTGGATGAACCACCTGTCAACACCAACTCTGTCTTGTCCGGGTTGAGTTTAAGGTGGTTGTGGTTCATCCAGTCCCGGATGTGAAGCATGATAGATTGAAAATTAAGAGTGGAAGAGGGAGAAGAAGACAGATCAAACACAAGCTGGAGATCGTCCGCGTAGTTAAACACGGCGACCTCCATTTGTTGCAGGGAAAAAATAAGGGGAGCAATGTAAAGATTAAATAAAAGGGGGGAGAGGGAGGACCCCTGTGGGACCCCGCACTGAACTTTCCGGACGTCCGCTGTAAAATCACCCAGGCGAACAGCCTGGGTGCGATCCCTCAGGAAGGAGGAAAGCCAGACCAAGGCCGTCCCCCCGATCCCCGCCGCCCTGACACGGGAAAGTAAGATGTTATGATCCACCGTGTCAAAAGCGGCTGAGAGGTCGAGGAGCACCAGGGCCTGGCGTTGATTAGTGTCCATACCCTCCCTGAGGCTGTCTAAGACAGAAATGACAACGGACTCCGTAGAGTGTGCGGGGCGAAAGCCGGCCTGACGGGGGGCAAGGGCTCCATGCATCTCCACAAAGGAGCTCATAGCGCAGGTGACGTGGCGCTCGAGCACCTTTGCCAGGAATGGCAACAGGGAGATGGGACGGAAATTGGCAGGCACAGAGGGGTCCGAACCGGGTTTTTTCAGGATGGGCACAATCACTTCAGATTTCAAAGGGTCAGGTACCACACCTTGGGCAAGTGAACTGTTTAGGAGATGAAGTGGAGGGTCGGGGCAAGAGGTAAAGATGTGACGAAGAACATGAGCGGGGCAGGGATCGCGTGGAGAACCAGACTTAACCAAGGGAACTAAGGTGGACAAGGTTTCTCTAGTCATGAGGGGAAAGGAAGTGAGTTCGCCCTTGGGAAGGGGACACAGGGGGTCAACAAAAGAGGGAGAAGGAGGGGGAATATTGGCCTTAATGGTCACAATTTTATGGATAAAATAATTATTGAGGGAACAGCAGAGTTCCTCGGATGGGGCAGGCTTAAGGGTGGACCTGTCCGAGAACGCCAGGTTGTGAACAATGGCAAATATTTCTTTGGACTGATTTTCAGCAGCCAATATTTTGGAGGAGAAGTAGGTGGTTTTGGCCTCCAAGATGTCTTTTTTGTACTTGGTCAAGATGGTAACATACTCCAAACGTACAGTGGGGCTATAGTTTCTCCTCCAGGCTCGCTCGGCGCGTCGTACCGCTAACTTGGTGGCCTTAAGCTCTTTACTAAACCAGCGGTTAGCGTCTTTGTCGCGCTTAGAAGTGATACGTTTGAGCGGTGCCACAGCGTCACAACCTGAAGACAGCCACTGTTCTATAGCCTTAACCTGTAAGAGGGTGGATAAGCCCTTTAAAAAGCGGGGGGAGGCAGCGAGTGAGGAGGAGAGATCATCCAGATTGGCTCGGCCCCAAGCTCGAACCCAGATGTTTTTAGGGCGAGGGGGTTTGGCAGGGGAGTGCACAGGGAGGGAGAATGAAATGATATAATGGTCGGACCAAGTGCAAGGGGAGATTAAGAGAGAGTCCACAGGGCAGTTCAAGGACCAAATCTGGTCAAGTACATGACCTTTAATGTGGGTGGGGGAATGAACATGTGAGATGAAACTAAAGGATTGAAGGGTTTCAGAGAACTCCTTGGAAGAAAGGCATTCGGCAGGGTCAGAGGGCCAAAAATTAAAATCACCAAGGAGTAAAATGGAAGAATTGTTAACAGTGATAGTGGCCAGCACTTCCAAAAAATCGTGAAGAAACAACAAGGGAGATTGGGGAGGACGATAAATAAGAAAACAAGTCAAAGAGGGAGTAGTGGCAGTAGTGCGAATGACCAAGTATTCGGAGGTTGAAATGGCGGGCATAGATAAGATTTGGAAAGGGAGGTCAGTACGGCCGATGACCGCTACACCGCCTCCGGTTCTGCCAGTAGAGCGGTCTGCACGTAAGGCATAATATTGGGCCGGTAGAGTGGCTAGAAGGGCAGGGAGAGAGTCATCGCCAAACCAGGTCTCCGTTAAAAAGAGGAGATCTGGTGCATGAAGGTCCAACAGGACCGAGAGTTCATGCGCATGGGCGACAGCAGATCTAGTATTAAGGTAAAGTGCTGTGAGGGGTTTGGGAGCTGTCGATGAATTTGTATCTTCAAATGAATATAAGGGGTCGACTGTAGATGAGGAAATCAGGGGAGCAGAAGCTGGACAAAGACCAAGACGGGAAATATAAGAATAAGTAAGGGCAGGGATAGGCCATGGTCCCTGGAGGTGGTAGAGCTGGTCAGGGGTATAGGCGATGTGGGGGGCAGAGTGACATGCCCCTAGCCCCGGACAGTCGCGGACGGGCGCAGACGGGCTTGCCTTTGGCGCGCCTTCGGCGCGCCATCGTCGCGCCCGCTGCGCCCATCCGCTGCGCCTCCGGCCAAAACACATATTTTTATACAGGGATCCAAGGGAAGAAGGGGAGGAAAAGGGGGCGTGGCCAGCAAAATGGGCGGGGCTTACTCGCCCGCGATGGATGGCGGCAGCGAGGGAGGACTCCCCGAGGCAGCGCCCAAGTCGGCTGTCAGGGAGCTCCAAATGCCGGTCAAGTTTAAAGTTTAAAGCACACAGGTAGGAATACAATACAATATTAAAAAAACAGATAAAATCGGCTCTCCCGGCTATCCGCCTCAGGAGTCAGTTAGGAGGGCGCGCTAGTGATCAGCGCGGGCTTTTAAGCGGTAATAACGCACTTGTACTTTCCCATACCTGGGGCTGGTATTTGCAGCCAATGGCTCCTGGACCACTCACGTGGCACACAGCAGGGGAAAATTCGGTAAAGTAATCAATTCGGTATTGTCACTACCACAGCCGAAAAAAGCCGAGGTGGTATTACCCAATGCTAAAAAATGTAATTACAATGTATGCCTGTTGCAACCTATGGGGCAGAAGTTTGGGGCTTCATGGGTTGCAGTGGTATTCAGGGTGAGGAAAATAGATTTTGCAGAAAATTGCTGGGGGCCCCGATCTCTGCCTCACAGTATATCTGCCACAGAGAGTTAAAATTGTCATATATTGAGGATTTCATTAGGGCACGGCCCAGCATATTTTGGCTTAAAATTTGGCAGAACCCCGCAGCAACACTCACAAGAAACAAAATCTCTGATTGCCTTAAATGTGAAAAGGGGGTGGACATACCGTGTCTCTTTTCCGTATGGGAAAGTCTGATCAGTGTAAACCTTGAACATATTTTCGTAAATCCAACTAATATGGGCGGGGTAAGCAAGAAATTGCTGCAGGAGGTGTTATATGACAAATATAGCAAGGCAAGATATGATAAAGAGCTCCTGATACCCTCAGTAGTAAGGTACCTGTCTCTAGAAGATGTACGATTGTTGCCATCACATCTGCCATCTAGCTATCTTTTGAAAAATATTGGCTGCTGGGAAAGAGGAATGTTGTTTCATTTAAGAGCGGGTACTATGAAATATATGCTCTGTCTTCCCCTAGGGTTTAATGTCAAGCTTGATCAAATGTTATGCCCATGTGATAACCATAGAAGACAAACAATGCCAAATTTCTTATTCTTTTGTAATTTTTATCAAATGTGTACGAAACTGTTTTTGATTCCCTATTTTAAGAAAACTGATATTATTGATCACAAAATAGCCTACACAGAAATTCTTAAATTAGAAGAGGATGATCTGGTTTTTCGCGTAGGTTCTTTCCTGAAAGCGGCAGCCGGCTCACGTACTTCTATGAGCACTAAATGAAGGTTGTTTTCCATGTTTGCATTTTTTACATGTTATCCTTTTTGGGACCACACATAACTGAGGTGTCTTATAAAGAATACATGTAATTAACAGTACTTATGAGCTATACTTTAGTGCTATTTTGGTATCAATAGGAATGTTTTTTATGGATATTGTTCTGAACAAGTTTGCCGTTTTTATATCTATATTTTGTATTTAAATATCGATTTATCTGACCTGTGCTTTTATGGATACATGTTTGAATCCGAATAAAGTTTAAATTGATTGATTGACAATGTTTATGTATTGCGTTTGCTACTGAAAGTCTGTGGATATGTGTGTGAAGGGGGTACAGTGATGTCAAAATATTTGCAAGGTAAAAGTAAGAGAAATTAAAGTGCTTACAATTGAGGGAGTGCAGTGCATGTTGGGGCGGTGAAGTGACAAAGATACGAGGATGTGCATTAGAGGACGAGTGAAAAGAGGATGCTGAAGAGGAAAGAGCTGGTTAGAGAAATGCAGATGGACAAGATATGCAGAGAAAAAGAGGATACGTATCTAACATAAAGCATAACTGAAGGCCAAAAGTACTTCCACAGGCCTCATTGCTATTTGGTTCACAGACCCACTTTTTCAGAATGTAAACATTTCCAATGTTAAGTATTCATAACAAATCCTTGTTGTTACTCATTTATCTTAAACTGATACCCCCAGTGACAAAGCCAATCATACTGACAGGCATTAGGCGTATGTCAGTTGCTGTTCCATTTCTCAGAGAGAAACCAAAATACTGGTCAGGTGACAAACTATGGGAATCACAGAAATGTATTTGACATGTTCCTTTATGGAGAACCCCCACTTTTTTTATCTCACTTAAAGACCTGTCTGAACATATTTCTATATGACTGGTTGCAGCCAGCAACTGTGGGTGCTTCTCGAAGTCTGGTTAGAGCACATTTTTCCAAAGTTAATGATGCTACAGTACAAGACACTGGGCAGGCGTACATTTTAAAGGGTCTACATTTGTCATGCTGTATACTTTACACATTACAAGCCTTGCTTTATCGCTACATTCATTTGCTTTAAAATGCACCTTTCACCAATCTTTTTTTCATTTCTTTCTCAATAGAGGGTCTCGCCCTGGACCCCAGTTTTGTCCATTGAACTTGTTAACATTGCTCACCATATAAAAGTCATGCCCAACGTTTACGCCTTACCACTTTCAAACGTCACCAGCGACCACTGCCTGCTAAAACTGGTCAATCCTTGCGACATAGAGTGCTGTATTGTAAATATGGTGCATCCAATGTGTCGCAAGGAGGGCGCAATGAAAAGTGTTGCATCGCTGTTTTCAACCAGCAATGCAAAATTTTCCATAAATGACGCTCTGGGTTTCTGGTTGGTAGAGGTATGCACCCTGTCCAAGCAGGAACCACCGTCTTAGTCAGGGTAATCAGTAAAACGCTCAGAGCAGTCGTGCTTAACTAAGAGGCAATGTGCAAAGTATTTGTGCTCATAACACACAGTAAATTAGGGAAAACACCACAAAGGACTCCACACCAGTTTAGAAATACAGACCATATTTTGATAAATGAAACAAAATCAAAACGACAAAAATCCAATTATCAGAAGTTCAGTTATAAACTTTTAAAGAATACACAGTTCTGTAGTGTTAAGAAGCTGATAGCGCCACACGGGGCTTTCTGGTTGTACTTCACTCGGCCAAATCCAAAAGCTCAGGCAGACAACATTGGAGCATGGGTCGAGTGCAGAGAGCTTTGCAGTTTGTGAGCGGTCTCTTGGTCTGTGCTCTGCTACGAGCCTGTTATCTGTACATACCGGTCTATGATAATATTATGGGGCCCATTAGGATGTCGGGCGGATTGCCCCCGCCAGGCTGGCGATAGCCACCGCTGGCCTGGCGGGGGCAATCTGCCTGGCATCCACTCCCAAATGCCCACCGCCATATTAGTATGGAGGGGGGACCGCGGCGGACGGAAAGACCGTCTGCCGCTTTTCCACCCCAGGTCGCCTTGCAGCCGGGGCGGGAAAGGATTAATATGGTGGCGGTGTCTAATAGACACCGCCAGCCACATTATAATGGGCCAAATCGGATGCCTTTCTGTGGCATGGCATGCGGTCTTCACTCTGGGGGCCCCCTGCGAGCCCCCAGAGTGAAGGAGGGGTGGGGGTGTGCACACGGGGGGGACCTGTGGTACCACCCAGCATTTGCATAAACAAAGCAGCAGGCACCGCGCGGTGCCTGCCGCTTTGTTTATGCAAATGCACGCATACATTTTTAACATTGTGGCGCCTCAATGTTAAAAATGGGGGATGCGCCCGCCACTGTGGCGGGGCATCCTAATGCACACATCGGGACCCACGCCCTTAAGGCGGGCGGTCCCGTTTTCTGCAAGGGAGGGGGGCGCGCCCGCCATCCTAATGGGGGCCTAAGTGTTACACTTTGCACTTTGTGAGTGGACTCTTGGTTACAGGTTGTACATATATATTTATAGATTTATTATAATGCACTCACTGCAGGCTGTGCTCGGTTTGCATTCTCCACGTTCACATAATTTACTGCAGGTTCATAGATGACTCTGGGGCTGCCACCAGGGGTCACGTCTGAAATAAGAGACCACATTCTATAATATCTGGTTTTTCACTGCTTTAAACTTTGAAATGGGACTTAAATAGACTCTTACCATTTGCTTTCCTTAAGCGTCTCTCATAGAAGAGAACCACACCAAGGACAGCTACGACAGCACCGAGGAGCATCCCTGAAGCCACCGCCAGGGTGACCCACCAGGTAGATATGGGGGCATCTGAAGCAGGAGGAGCCCCTGAAGAAAAGAGACAACCTGTGAGTGTCAGGCTCGTCCGGCTCTTGGCAGGTGCAGGAAGAATGTAGAAAAAAATGGAAGAACAAAAGGAGTAGAGAGAAAAAGGTCTAAGAGATTCATCAAACACACCAGTACTTTAGATGAAAGGTTCTGAGCTGGTTATCGTCACTCCTTAACAGCAGCATATAGTTTGTCAAAATGGGTATGTTGATGAGAGTTTAGAATTTATCTAGCAATGATAATCTAATAGGTGCACAGTCTAAATATCGAGTTTTTATTTCAACCTACAGTATTATTGAGTTGTAAATATCGTAGGGACAGAATATCGAAATGAAGAATATCGACGACCAAAATATCGACCTGAAGGTAAGAAATACTGTTTTTGTTAACATTGAAGTTAGTAATATCGATAGCAAAAATATCGATGTTACTAATATCAAGATTTATATTAGAGTTATGTATTTTATTATGTATGTTATATGTTTGTGTTTATATTTTTCGGTAATTATTGTATTGGTTTCAGAATATATGTATAACATTTTTACAAGTTAGTAATTTTTTTTAAAGTAATCAATGCGCTTTACTACCGTAGGGGGTTGTGGATTTATAGTGGGAAGTAATTTAATTATAGTAAATGAATTAAAACATTTTAGGAATTTGTAACTATTTGTAAGTACATTTTGCATTTTCGTTCTGTAGCGGGTGGTGGGTTTATAAGGGATTAGGGTGGGAAGTAATTTAAATGTAATTAAGTAATTATTTATTTTTATTTATTGGTATTGATAATTAATTTTATGTTAAATAATTATTAATTGGTAATTCATTTTCATTAATTAGTAATTCATTTTTGTTAATTGGTAATTAGTTTGTATTAATTGGGAAATAAGTTTTATTAATGGGTAATTATATTTCCTGTATTAATTTATTATTAGAGTGTGTTGTGAGTTTATAGGGGAATAGGGTGGGAAGTAATTTAATTCTAATTAAGTTATTATTTATTTTATTGCTGTGTATTGATAAATACTTTTTTGTTAATTAATTATTAATTGGTAATACATTTGTAATAATTACTATGTTTTTGTTTTGAAAATTAATTCATTGTCCATTCATTATTAGGTGTTTATACATTTTTCCTAAGTATAATGTAGTGGTATTTATCAATACTGTATTGCAAATTAATTAATAATTGCTAAATACGTTTTAATACTTTTTATTTTTTGGTATTGGCAATTAATTATTTGTTTTTATATTATTATTTGGTAATTATTTTTTAATAAGTAGTAGTTATTGGTATTTATCAATAATGTAATTGTTAGTTAATTATGTATTGGTAATTATTTTTTATTAATTATGTATCGGTATTGTTAATTAATTTATTGTTATTTAATAATTTAATCATTATTTATTTAAAAAAATGTAATTATTTGTAAGTAATTTTTACTTCTACGCTATCCAACACTTTTCCTACTGTTGCACTCTGTGGAGTGGGAATAGTATTTTTTACCCCTACGCTATCCAACACTTTTCCTACTGTTGCACTCTCTGGAGTGGGAATAGTAATTTTTACCTCTACGCTATACAACACTTTTCCTACTGTTGCACTCTCTGGAGTGGGAATAGTAATTTATACCCCTACGCTATCCAACACTTTCCCTACTGTCACACTCTCTGGAGTTGGAATAGTAATTTTTACCCCTACACTATCCAACACTTTCCCTACTGTTGCACTATCTGGAGTTGGAATAGTAATTTTTACCCCTAAGCTATCCAACACTTTCCCTACTTTTGCACTCTCTGGAGTGGGAATAGTAATTTTTACCTCTACGCTATCCAATGTTTACTGTTTTAGTTAATGTAGTGTATAATTTATTTAAAAAAATGTTTTTTGAATTTGTTATATATAATTTTTATATTTATATTTATATTATTGTTGTATGTGTATGTATGTATTTATAATTTATAATTTTTTTAACAATTTATAAGTTATTACAACAATACTTTGTAAATAATATTAAGTATATATATTATAATTTATATGTATGTTTTTAATTTTTTTAATTATATGTAATTTTAAATATGTTTTTAACTAGGTCTATTTTAATTATATGTATTATTTACTTTATTTTACAATATTTTTAAACATTTATAAAAAATGATATTCTTAACAACGATATTTTTGATAAAAATATTTTTTTCCCAATATTTTTGTATTTACCATAATGTAGATAGGACCTTGATATTGTTGACATCGATATTTCGACTCCGAAATTTTTGAGTTCGATATTTTTATAGTCGATATTCTGTCTGTGATTTAATCTAATATGAATGCACTTGAAATCAGTTTAGTAATGTATAGAACAGAGCTTATTAATGTGGTTTTCTTCTCACATTTTGCTAGAATCTCCATTTTATTTAATATGGATTTCGTTTTTATGCTCACTCCTGCTGAAATATTATTGTACCTTGTTTCCACAATGAATTATCATGGTGTACCATTAAGTACTTTTTTTATGTTTATCATGTGACCATGGGATTCACTTGAGAGGTGGAGCATCACTTTAAAAAATAAGTATATAAATTGTCAGCTGACCGGGTGTACGGTGTGTGAACAAGAGCACTTGTTGCTCAAAACGCGTCCCCCGTTGAGAGGTCAAAAATAAATCTACCTTGCCGACAGCCTGGGGTCCGTGTCTTCATTTCGCCGTTCATTCAGAGGTGGGTAAGATTGCTGGTGTATATGTAACGGAAGTTTGTTGTCTCCGTTCACGGTACCCGCTTCTCCGAAAGTGGCCTCGCTCTACAACTACCCAAGAAGTTTTCATTCCGAGGAGGAATACAAGCAAGACCCCCTGGACTGGACATTAAACCGCAAAAGCCGTTGGGACACGCAATCAGCAGGTCCGAGAGGCTAGCTGGGAGCATGAACAGCCAATGGCCAGTGGCGTTACTCGACAGAATCCAGGTGAGGAGTTTAAGGCTCAAAGGGCAAGAAGACCGTCAGTGGCGGGCTGCCAACGGTTGTTATTCTAAATCCTTTCACAAGCACCATGTCAGCCAGTCTGGAAAGGGAGCGTGAGGATGCTGCAGAAGCCTTGTTCAACAATATTCATCAGAGCAGTAACAGCACCGTCACGCAAGTCAGTCAACCCAGCGGTGCACAACATGACATCAAGGAACTGCTCACACCACTTGAGAAAAAAAACAAAGCCGAAATAACAAAGTGGTGGGAGCACAAATCGCTCACCAAATATGTGGAAGCGGGAAGAGTGCAGCGATGTTTAAGAATACTGCTGGCACCAAGTTTCGAGGATCCCAACCCCGCGATGTTGAAAGAATGGGGGGAGTGCAATCTCTTGGCCTCAATGAACTTGGTCAAAATGCTTATAAAGTATGCTGCAATTGAAAAGTTGCTGGAAGAAATAAAAAAACTTGACGAGGAGTTAGACAATATAACTGATCCCGATATAAAATCATCTATAACGGCTACACGCAAAGAGATCAGTGAGCGACTCCGCAAACATGAGGAAAGAATAAAAGTCAGGAAGGTACACAAGTTTGCGAGAGACCTCAAAGATTACGAACTGGGTCAAATCTATACCTTTTCCCGCAAATTCGACAAAGCCAAACAGTCGAAATGAATTAGCAAAAACAGTAAAGTGGGTGAACCTGCGAGAAACGATCATCTGGCAGTAACGCAGTTAACGCAGATTCAGATGCAGATTCAGCCTCAGTAACTAGCGCTTCCAGCATTTCTTTTTCCATAACAAGCAGCATCGACGGAAGATCGAGAGGCAAGATATTGGATCTCGGCGAAGAGATTGATTTTTTAGTGGAGGACCGCCTGCAAACTTTGCGCCCAAGATTACGAAAGAATTACAACGCAAAAAGCATAACGCAAAACGTCACGCCAGACGAAAAAAGCGCAAAGCCACAGCAACAGCAAACGCAAAAAAAGAAAAAACAATGGTACAACAAGAGAAAGTAATGCAGGATTGTACCATTACAAATCTATCTGACGTTACACTGACTGCAGCGGAGGAGCAATTGTTAGCCCTCGGGTTAAATTATTGCCCAGAGAGTACCTTCAGCTACACCAATACGAGGGCTGACGTGTTCCGCTTTATTTGTAAATTAAAACTCAAGAAGTTTTTTTCCTCCAAACCACCATCTAAAACAACAGAGCGTATAAATAACCAGGAGCCATCTAAAAGCCGTACTACCACAATTCCAGCTGCACGAGATGCTAGATTGTTATTAACACTTTGTGACCTAGGGGAATTTGGAAATCCCACAAGAAATACAACCACTACCGAAATTCCAAGTACACAGCGTGAATTACAGGATGTTGATATTCGGCAGAAGGGAGCCGGTGACAGTCTATTCAAGCCGGTAAGCACATTTTTGCCTGTTATGCCTAAAGACGCGGTAGACATTTATCACTAATGCGTAGTAGAAGATTTTTAAAAACTACACCGCATGGCACAGGGACAAAAGTACAAGTGCAATGTTGAATTAAATCAGTACACGATGTTAATGAAAAAACTAAGTCAAAATCAGGAAGTAATAATCGACAAGTCTGATAAAGGCTGAAATATTGTCTTGTGGCAAAAAAAAGATTACATCACAGAAGCCATGAGACAATTAAATGATACCAATTGCTATATAAGATCAAATGGCTTGGCCTACAAAAAAGCTAAAGAGGAACTTAAAAAAATGTTAATATCATATAAAAGACAGAATTCCATTTCATCAACGGAATTTGACTTTTTGCACGTGGAGCATCCGGTTATACCGATATTATATCTAATCCCCAAGGTGCACAAAATGAAAGTTCCAACACCAGGTCGACCAATTATATCGGCCATCAATAGCATTGGAGAAAATATTTCCCGATATATTGACTTCTTTCTTCAAGACCTTGTTAAGAGCTTACCGAGCTATTTGAAAGACACTGGTGACTTTTTGAATAAGTTGAATTTGATTCAGTGGCAAGAGAATTGGTGCCTAATGACTCTCGACATCGAGTCGTTATATACTTGCATAGACCATTCCAAAGGTATTGAAGCAGTATAACACTATTTGGGTTTAAGAACGTGTGAGTATTATAGTCACAACAAGATGCTGTGTGAGTTGGTACATTGGTGCTTACATAACAACTACTTCATGTTTGGGAAGGAAGTCTGGAAACAGGTCAGGGGTGTGGAGATGGGATCATGCTTCTCTCCCAGCTACGCGTGTTTACACGTGGGCTGGTGGGAGGAGCGTGGTCTCATCGTCACACCCGGTTTTAATGGTGTTAAATACTGGATGCGATTTATAGATGATGTGTTCTGTATATGGGAGGGTGACGAACAAAGTGCCTCAGAATTCATCAATGCCTTAAATTGCAATAAAGAAAATCTTTATTTTACTTCCAACATCAGTAAAGTGCAGGCAGACTTCTTAGATGTACACATCACAGTGAACAACAATACTATAGAAACATCACTTTTTCGCAAACCTACTGCTGGCAATAGCATACTGCATGCCAGCAGCAAACACCCAAAGCATGTTGTTGAAAATATTCCGTATGGAGAGCTGTTACGACTGAAAAGAATCAGCAGCACACACGAAATATTCGAACAAGAAGCTAAAGTAATGATAACCAGACTGAAAGCTAGAGGATATAGCAATGTAACATTGCAAAGGGCTTTGAGACGAAGCCGGGAAAGATCTAGAGAGTCTCTGTTGAAATCTGAGGTTCAACAGACCAATAACGACAATGCTACTCCTCGCTTAATCCTATCATACAGCAAACAAGAGAGACAAATCAAATCGATTGTCAAGAGACACTGGCCAATTCTTATGACTGATGGGTTTCTAAGTGACACACTTCCAGAAATGCCAATAATAACATACAGAAGAGCAAGAAGTATGCACAACAGCTTAGTTAAATCAAGCCCTGAGCTAGGTGGTGGCAGCATCTGGCTCAAACAAAAAGATGTTTTTTTCAAATGCTCATCTTGTCGAGCGTGTAAATTTGGTATCAATACCACGCATTATAACACCCCCTTCAGTCAAGTCAGTAAAGCTATTAGAGGTAATTACAACTGTCACAGCGACTTTGCCATATATGTTCTGACGTGCACCAGTGGCCTACGATACATAGGCAGTACCAAATTACAGGTGCACGTCAGAATTTTACAACATCTTCGAGCAATAGTCAATAATGACAAAACATACTCCGTAGCTCGCCACTTTAGATCTACTCACAATAATGATCTGAGTAATCTGACTTATTTTGTCATTGACGCAGTGCCCCCCCCCCCCAAACGAGGAGGTGATAGAGAAAAACTCTTAAGACAGAAGGAGACACAATATATTGTTGAGCTAGATAGTAAATATCCTAACGGGCTCAATACCACAGAGGATTTACATCACTTTCTGTAAAATATTAAGCTGTGAATTTAAATATATGTGTAGTAAACCCATTTCCGAACCAAGTATTCAACTTATGTTTCCGATAATAGGGATTTCCAGTCCGAATAAAAATGTGAATCTGTTGGAGGACTGTTTGGCGATCTAGTGTATCACTGGTGAACAGGATGGATTTGACACAACCATAAAGAAAATGAAGCTGAATCAATTCACCCGCTATTATTTCAAACCAGATCGCACTATGTAAATATTGTCTATATATGTAATATTTGTTTAGTATTTCTTTTTCTTCACCTTTGTTTAATGTATCTATATACCCCAGAAACCACAGACATCTATATTTTGGTATTAAGCGATTAATTATTAGGGTTAGCAATATTGCACAGGGTGTAAATGATCAATTCTATGACATTAATCTTTCTTTTGAAAGTGTGCTCAAAAAGGATTTGTGTTTTTTAATCACGATATATCTACAAAAAATTATAAAAATATATTTTTTTGCACAAGTCACGTTTGGTTAAAAAATACCGTTAAACATTTTATAAGATGAAATCTGTTTTTGGGTACAATAGGATTTTTCAATCCACAAGGGGCCATTTCATATAGTTATCCCATCTAATAGGGAACTATGTTCGAATACAGGATAAGGGAATGTAATATTAAAACTCGTTAGTATTAAAAAGTATTGTAACAAGAATAGGATCAACTTTGGTCATGATTGTTAATAGCCCTTTGTATATAGATGAATTGTTATGTAGATAGTGTAGATGGATGTATATATATTTATTTGTATATATTATCTTTAACTTTTCTATGTTCCTGTAACGAATATATCGGCCACACTATTTAACTAACATTTGTTTACTGTATAGTTCTTGTGTGATCAGGCATTTATGCTGAAATATTATTGTACCTTGTTTCCACAATGAATTATCGTGGTGTACCATTAAGTACTTTTTTTATGTTTATCATGTGACCATGTTGTTCACTTGAGAGGTGGAGCAACACTTCAAAAAATAAGTATAGTCAGCTGACCGGGTGTACGGTGTGTGAACAAGAGCACTTGTTGCTCGAAACGCGTCGCCCGTTGAGAGGTCAACAATAAATCTAACTTGCCGACAGCCTGGGGTCCGTGTCTTTATTTCGCCGTTCATTCGGAGGTGGTGAAGACTGCATGTGTATATTATAATTTATATGTATGTTTTTTATTTTTTTAATTATATGTAATTTTAAATATATTTTTAACTATGTCTATTTTAATTATATGTATTATTTACTTTATTTTATAATATTTTTAAACATTTATAAAAAATGATATTCTTAACAACGATATTTTTGATAACAATATTTTTTTTCCCAATATTTAGGACTTTGATATTGTTGACATCGATATTTCGACTCCGAAATTTTTGAGGTCGATATTTTTATAGTCGATATTCTGTCAGTGATTCAATCTAATATGAATGCACTTGAAATCAGTTTAGTAATGTATAGAACAGAGCTTATTAATGTGGTTTTCTTCTCACATTTTGCTGGAATCTCCATTTTATTTAATATGGATTTCGTTTTTATGCTCACTCCTATTTCTTTCCCATCCCAACCCTTCCTCTATGTGTATCTTCAACTGGTGCATAGTTCAATGTTCATTACTGAGCTTGGCGCTCTTCCACTGGTGCATAGTCCATTGTCCATTACTGGGCTTAGCGCTTTTCCACTGGTGCATAGTGATTGTCCATTGCTGGCCATAGAGCTCTTCCACTGGTGCATAGTCTATTGTTCATTACTGGGCTTAGCGCTATTCCTCTGGTGCCTAGTCTATTGTTCATTACTGGGCTTAGCGCTATTCCACTGGTGCATAGTCCATTGTCCATTACTGGGCTTAGCGCACTTCCACAGGTGCATAGTCCATTGTCCATTACTGGGCTTAGTGCTCTTCCTCTTCTGTGTTTTTTTGTTTTAAACAAAAGGTTATGTGTCAATTACATTACCTAACTATGACATCACTGTAACAGTTGGGTTTTTTCAGTTAATTTCTGTGTTTTTTTTTAAATGTGAGTTAAAATATTACTACAACTCTTAACTATAACATCCTGTTCTATGTTTTTTCAAAACGTACTTTTTGAGATTTTCACGCACTTCAGAAATCAACAAAAAAAGTTAAATATTCGACTTTCAACTCTGTAAAATACAGGCATACATTCAAATTCGTTTTTTAAAGGAAGATAAGACAATATTGAAGCTAGATGTCAGTACATTCTTTTTTATACTGTTTTTGGACTCTGCAGACCTGCCACAAAGCCCTAAAATGCATATAGTCTCCATTGCAAAACAGAACCTGCCATCCTTTATACAATACTAGCCGCCCGTCCCGACGTTGTTCGGGTATAAAAAAGCTTTACCTGAAGGATGGAAAACTTTACCAAATGCTACCCGACCGCTTTCCAATGCAGCAGGCGTCTGAGAATGCACACGCCCACACTCAACAACGCTGAAGGGCACGCATACCTCACGACGTGCACGAATGCTAACCTCATCACAGTGAGATTAGTGTTCTTGTACGTCGTGAGGTGTGCGTGCTGTTCAGCAGTTGTGTGAGGGCGTGTGTATTCTGAGACGTATGGGCATGTGCATTCTGAGACGCCTGCGTTTATCCCCGGTTGAGATTGGTAACGCTTATGCCCACAAAGGTTGCTTTGCAACATATGTTATTATAGCCGCCTGAATGGCAATGTGCGTGAATGCGGCACACCTAGTGTCTTCTCTAGAGACATGTGAGAAGTGATTATAACTCGTGAATGGAAAGGCGCGCTACTGAATGACGCGGCCATTTTTTGGTTATAAAATTTGTGGTATGCCCCTCTGAGAACGCTGTTGTGGTACGCCCCTCTCACAAAGTATAATGTGTGTACTTTGACACGGCTACGACCATGCCCCCGACACGCCCACGGCCCTCTGAGTGTGCTGTTTGACACGCCCACGCCCCTCTGACAACGGTTATGGCCACAAAGTAAAATGTGTGTAGTTTGACACGCCCACGAAAACGCCACCGACACGCCCACGCCAACGCCTACGCCCACAAGGGACTACTTTACCCCTAAGGTTCTTTGACGTTTCTAATGTATATGGTGGCCACCTGTATAGCCTATCTCCATCTGCTGCAACTCCCCTTTCCAATGCTGTATTGGGTGTTGTGATTAGTGCTGTACTTCTTGAGTTTACCCGCCTCAAAGGTTTCAGCTCTCTCTTTATAATAGTAGTATGTATGTGATAACATTTTATTTTTTTCAATTTCCCCTTTCAAGTTCAAAGCCCCTGTTTTTTGGTTTCACCCAGTGTTAGATCTGGGGGTCTCTAGTTGGCAGAGGTAGGTACCACTGTCCAAATAGGGACCCTTGCTTCTAGTCAGGGCAAGGAGATAACCCTCTGAGACAACCTCCGCTCACCCTCTAGGTAGCTTGGCGCGAGCAGTCTAGGCTAACCAGAGGCAATGCGTGAAGTATTTGTACCAACACTCACAGTAACCCAGTGAAAACACCACAAACTGACTCCACAACAGTTTAGAAAAATAAAGGTATTTTTAATCTAAACTACACAAGACCAAAACGACAAAAATCCAACATACACAGTTCAAGAATATGGTTTCAAAAAGAGTTCTTAAGGTTGCGTTAAAATTCTTCAAGTTGCGGTAAAATAAACCACAGATGCGTGAAAAGTTCACCGTTGCGTCACGTTTACTCACAGTACCTTTAGTTGCAACAAAGTTCCAAAAGCAGAAGCTGGTGCGGTGGAAAACAAGCGATGCGTTGCTCCTGAGACCCTGGGGAGGCGATGCGACAGCCCCGCTGCAGCAGCGGGCGTGTTGCGACGAATCCGGTCTGTATGGGGAGGAAGGCCACTTGTATGGATTCCGGTGCGTAGGTTCCGTAGGAAGTCTGTTCTCGCAAAGGCACGATGCGACGATCTCGTAGGTGCTGCGACGATCTCCGGGGCGACGATGCGCGGTCCAGCGGCGATCCTTTCTCTCGCAGCTCCTCGATGCGATGATTCTGCGACGACACTCGCAGCGACGTGATGCGGTCCGCAAGCAAGCGGTGCGGCGTTCTCACCCAGCGACGACAGGCTCTGCGACGATACTCGCAGCGATGTTCGATTCTCCCGCACCGGTCTGGTGCGTCCCGCAAACGAAGGATGCGACGTCTCTGGCAGCGGCGTCAGGCGCTGCGACGATCTCGACCTCCGTAGCGGCGGGAAACTTCTCGCACTGTCGGGGATGCGCTCCGCAAGCGAGCGATGCGACACCTTTCAGATTCAAAAGTCACTCAAGCTTAGTTTCAAGCTTCCCAGCACAGGTCCAACCTCCAGAGGCCCCACAACTGGATCAAGCACTCTAGGAGGGAAAGAACTCTCTCAGCAGAGTTCAGGGAAGCTGGGGATGAAGTCCTTTTGTTCCTGGGACTTCAAAACAGGGAGCCAGCTCTTCTCAGGCCCTTGGAGATTCCTTCAAGACAGGGGACACAGCACACAGCAAAGTCCTTCCCCTCTCCTTGGCAGCAAAGCAACAGCAGGTAAGTCCAGCAGAGCAACAGCAGGACAATCTTCTTCAGTTTCAGCTTTCTCCTTGGCAGAGGTTCCTTCTTGATTCCAGGATGATCTAATTTTCTGTTGTCAGGGGTCCTGTACTTATACCCCTAAAGTCTTTGTTCTCTCTGTGCATGTGGGCCCTGTGCCCGGTCTGAACCAGTTCTGGGTGGATCCTGAGTACTTTGTTTTGCTGGCTGCATCTTTCCTTTCAGAGTGAGGGGCAGGGTCCTCAGCCGCCCAGCAGGGGGGTGGAGCCAGCTTTGTGGAAGGCAGGCACAGCCCTATTCAGCCCAGGTGCTAACTCCTCCCACTACTCAAGTTGCAGATGCAGTCATTCAGCCTAGTGCTGACTCATCCATCCTGCTGGGGAATTCCCCAGCCCCTGTCACTCACAAACCAGACAGTCAATACACAAACAGGCCCAGGCACACAGAAGGGTCAGACAAGAGAACAGCAACTTTCTAAAAGTGCTGTTCCCAAACACAGGATTTAAAAACAACCTTTCCTAAAAGATGTGTTATTACATTCTGAGTTCAGGGATACTAGATACTTATGTCCTATCTTGTTCCTATGAGAAGAAATGCTGTTAACCACTGTAGCCAGCATCCCCCATGTTAATGTATGGAGCAAGATAGCCTTACAATAGTGAAAAACGAAAATGGCTGTAATTCACTACCAGAACATGTTACCTGCACCAGTACATGCTCTACCTTTCACATACACTGCACCCTGCCCAGGGGGGTATCTTGGGCCTTCCATAGGGGTGACTGATGTGTACAAAAAGGGAAGGGTTAGGCCTGGTCAGTGGGGACACTGACCAGGAAGACATGGCAGTTCTAAACTGCACGCAGGCACTGCAGTGGCAGGCCTGAGACACCATTTTAGGGCTACTCATGTGGGTGGCACAATCAGTGCTGCAGGTCCACTAGTAGTATTTGTCATCACCAGCCCTGGCACACCCAGTGCACTTTACTAGGGACTTCATGGTGATACAAACATGCCAATCATGTATATCCAATTACAATAACAATTTACACGGAGAGCATATGCACTTTAGCACTGATCAGCAGTGGTAAAGTGCGCAGAGTCCTATTGCCAACAGCCACGGGTCAGGAAAAATAAGGGAGGAAGAAGCAAAAAGTTTGAGGATGACCCTGCAAGAAGGGCCAGTTCCAACACAACCGCCTTCCAGCCTAAAGCCAGGGTAGAGCAAACGATACCTCGATGGGATTCCCTGCTTAAGGAGATAGAACACGGAAACTGGCCCACACAGCAGGGCAGTCCTGTTCTACGCCATCCTAAACCCAGTTGGATCACTCTATCCATACTCTCAGGGTCCACCATGCCAATCCATGTGGAACCCTTCTCCTCACCTGTTGACACCACCTGTGCAGCACCTAACCTTAATTTTCTCACAGGTGTGTCCCAACAGACTGACAGCAAGCCACAGTGACCACCACCAGTGATCAGGGATGAGACCCAGGCCTTATGCCTCTCAGGGCTCTCAAACCCCTGTGGCGTCAGAGGGTGGGGGGCAGTAGCCCCAGGGGCTTGGCACCCTTTGTCCACTCCCTCTCTTGTCATGTCAGGTCTAACACCCTGGCACTGACCCACCAGTCCCGGACCTGTATCCGGCGGCTGGACAGGAGGCTGAGGTGGGCTTCCCCATACCCGGTCCTCCTCTTCCTTGGGGATCTGTACCCTCCCACCTGGAGCGGTACCCCCTTCTAGAATAGCCAGGGCACCTGTGGCAGGTGTCCCGCACCATTCACCCACCAGTTCAGGGGTTCTATCTTGCAACTGGTATTCCAGGTCAGGGGGGACACCCCGGACCTGGCCCTCAAACCTAGGCTCCAAAGCCTCCAGGTCAGACAACACCTGAACCTGGCATCCCCACCCAGGGACCAACCCCTGCGGTGGAACACTTGCCTGGCGCACCAGGACTTCACTCACAGATATGCCCACACTAGTAGACAGTACCCACCTGGCAAACACAAGGGTGTTGCCTAGTCCACCCCCAAGGTGAGACTCCTGCCCTCCTTCCAGGGGTGATGCTGTCCACCAAGACAACCAAGAACACAACTTTTCTACCAGTTCAGGACCTCCCTCCAGCAACTGGTCTCCCAACCTAGGGTTTAACCCCTCAGGTTGTACCGGGGTCAGAGGCAAGGACTCCCTCCCTCTGCACCCCCTTCCAGAGCGCTGCCCCCTCCCTACTGGAGGGGTACCCCATGGAACCATATTGGTCAGGACACTGGTTACAGATGTCCTTCCTTCCAGGTCAGGCAGATCCTGAACCTGGTCTCCCAACCCAGGGACCAATACCTGCGGTTGTGCACTTGCCTGGCACGCCAGGACTTCTGGGGACTTACACAGTACCCCCATGAGGGTGACACACAACTCATGTGTCCTGTGACAGTCTGCCTGGCGCAGATCTCCCGACCCCTGTCCACCTGACAGCGCGGGAAGATCCCCCAGGACAGAAGTGAGGTCACCATGGTCACTCACTGGGGACTCAGCCCTTCTGACTGGTCCCTGACCCACTGGTTCTCCCACTGGGGACTCCTTCCCCCTCTCACCCCTCAGTCTGGACTTCTGTACCCTCCCAAATGGAGCGGCACTGCCAGACACCAGAACTGATGGAGGCCTGGTTACAGGCACTCCCCGTTCAACAAACACTAGGAGATCCTCCTCAAATGGCCTACAAGTACAGTCTAGGTCCCCAACCTGGTGTTCTCTTAATGAACCCTCCAGGCCCTGAGACTGGGTTTCGGGCACCGTGAGACACACCGTCCCACACTCACTCCTTCTCCACTGAGACCGGACATGAGCCCCTACACCCCTCCCACTACACTGGGACCTAACCGGGTTACCCTGAACCTCTTCCACCTCACAGGTCTGGAAGATATCTAAGCCACTCCTTTTGGGATCACTCCCCAATGCCTCCTCAGACTCTCTGGAATCCACCAAGAGGTCTGCCTCCAACGCAAGCTCTCTGGGGTCAGAGAACTCACACTCCACCGGGTGTTGGCATAGCTCTGAAAAACAGGGACTTAAAATATGCTCTCCAACAAATGAATCACACAGCCCCCCACAGTTGTTAACCAAGCTACCCTTTGTCTCACCCTCCAGTGCCTCACACAAGTACCCCACACCACTCTCCTGAGACTGGCAAGGCAGTATCTGACTGTCTCTGTCACACAACCCACACTCTTCTGGCTGGTCTTCACACACACACACCAAGGTTTCTACCATGGGGGAACCCCTCACCCTGTACCTCTCATCTAGAGTCAGTAGAGTGTCCCTCCCACCACTAGGAATATGGTCCCCTGTGCCAATCCCCCAATCTACTTCAGGGACACTGCACTCCACTGGAACTACATCATAAACCTGAACCCCCTGGTGTATGTCGACCCCCTCCCTCAAGTCAGGCGCCACATCTCTGGGTGTTTGTACCTTTCTCTCAGCACTAGATATCATAAACATGCTGCCACCATCTGAGCTGGACTCCACCTCCAACTCAGCAAAGCTCCTTCCTTGAGCATCCCATTTTTCTTTCAGGGCTAAGGCCCACCGGATCATACCTTCCTTGCTTAGCCGGTCTAATTCTCTGCACCTTTGCTCAGCAGCAAGGAGCCAATCATCTTTCTCTTCCTCACTGTCAGAGAAGTCCTCCTCCTCAGAATCATCTGCTAATGTTGCTTCCCAAATTCTGGCCTCATGGGAATACAGGCATGCCTCCAGATCCCTCCTTGTGGAACCTTTCTCCACGGGCAGCCCCCTTTTCTTGCAAAAGGCTTTTATCTCCTCTTCTGTGTAGATGCACAGGTGAAAAAAGTTGACTTCCATTTTGGCAGGATTTTACAGGTGCAACACTTAGCCAGAGTCTCAATATCCAAAAATACTTCCAGGAGGACACCGGAAAAAACAAACAGTATGTGGTGGCGTAGTGGTCTGCACTCACTAGTGATGTACACCAATTACTGTGGGTCAAGTACAAATACAAGTTCAAATCCCACCGCCTGACCACCAATGTTAGATCTGGGGGTCTCTAGTTGGCAGAGGTAGGTACCACTGTCCAAATAGGGACCCTTGCTTCTAGTCAGGGCAAGGAGATAACCCTCTGAGATAACCTCCGCTCACCCTCTAGGTAGCTTGGCGCGAGCAGTCTAGGCTAACCAGAGGCAATGCGTAAAGTATTTGTACCAACACTCACAGTAACACAGTGAAAACACCACAAACTGACTCCACAACAGTTTAGAAAAATAAAGGTATTTTTAATCTAAACTACACAAGACCAAAACGACAAAAATCCAACATACACAGTTCAAGAATATGGTTTCAAAAAGAGTTCTTAAGGTTGCGTTAAAATTCTTCAAGTTGCGGTAAAATAAACCACAGATGCGTGAAAAGTTCACCGTTGCGTCACGTTTACTCACAGTACCTTTAGTTGCAACAAAGTTCCAAAAGCAGAAGCTGGGCGGTGGAAAACAAGCGATGCGTTGCTCCTGAGACCCTGGGGAGGCGATGCGACAGCCCCGCTGCAGCAGCGGGCGTGTTGCGACGAATCCGGTCTGTATGGGGAGGAAGGCCACTTGTATGGATTCCGGTGCGTAGGTTCCGTAGGAAGTCTGTTCTCGCAAAGGCACGATGCGACGATCTCGTAGGTGCTGCGACGATCTCCGGGGCGACGATGCGCGGTCCAGCGGCGATCCTTTCTCTCGCAGCTCCTCGATGCGATGATTCTGCGACGACACTCGCAGCGACGTGATGCGGTCCGCAAGCAAGCGGTGTGGCGTTCTCACCCAGCGACGACAGGCTCTGCGACGATACTCGCAGCGATGTTCGATTCTCCCGCACCGGTCTGGTGCGTCCCGCAAACGAAGGATGCGACGTCTCTGGCAGCGGCGTCAGGCGCTGCAACGATCTCGACCTCCGTAGCGGCGGGAAACTTCTCGCACTGTCGGGGATGCGCTCCGCAAGCGAGCGATGCGACACTTTTCAGATTCAAAAGTCACTCAAGCTTAGTTTCAAGCTTCCCAGCACAGGTCCAACCTCCAGAGGCCCCACAACTGGATCAAGCACTCTAGGAGGGAAAGAACTCTCTCAGCAGAGTTCAGGGAAGCTGGGGATGAAGTCCTTTTGTTCCTGGGACTTCAAAACAGGGAGCCAGCTCTTCTCAGGCCCTTGGAGATTCCTTCAAGACAGGGGACACAGCACACAGCAAAGTCCTTCCCCTCTCCTTGGCAGCAAAGCAACAGCAGGTCAGTCCAGCAGAGCAACAGCAGGACAATCTTCCTTCTTCAGTTTCAGCTTTCTCCTTGGCAGAGGTTCCTTCTTGATTCCAGGATGATCTAATTTTCTGTTGTCAGGGGTCCTGTACTTATACCCCTAAAGTCTTTGTTCTCTCTGTGCATGTGGGCCCTGTGCCCGGTCTGAACCAGTTCTGGGTGGATCCTGAGTACTTTGTTTTGCTGGCTGCATCTTTCCTTTCAGAGTGAGGGGCAGGGTCCTCAGCCGCCCAGCAGGGGGGTGGAGCCAGCTTTGTGGAAGGCAGGCACAGCCCTATTCAGCCCAGGTGCAAACTCCTCCCACTACTCAAGTTGCAGATGCAGTCATTCAGCCTAGTGCTGACTCATCCATCCTGCTGGGGAATTCCCCAGCCCCTGTCACTCACAAACCAGACAGTCAATACACAAACAGGCCCAGGCACACAGAAGGGTCAGACAAGAGAACAGCAACTTTCTAAAAGTGCTGTTCCCAAACACAGGATTTAAAAACAACCTTTCCTAAAAGATGTGTTATTAAATTCTGAGTTCAGGGATACTAGATACTTATGTCCTATCTTGTTCCTATGAGAAGAAATGCTGTTAACCACTGTAGCCAGCATCCCCCATGTTAATGTATGGAGCAAGATAGCCTTACAATAGTGAAAAACAAAAATGGCTGTAATTCACTACCAGAACATGTTACCTGCACCAGTACATGCTCTACCTTTCACATACACTGCACCCTGCCCAGGGGGGTATCTTGGGCCTTCCATAGGGGTGACTGATGTGTACAAAAAGGGGAGGGTTAGGCCTGGTCAGTGGGGACACTGACCAGGAAGACATGGCAGTTCTAAACTGCACGCAGGCACTGCAGTGGCAGGCCTGAGACACCATTTTAGGGCTACTCATGTGTGTGGCACAATCAGTGCTGCAGGTCCACTAGTAGTATTTGTCATCACCAGCCCTGGCACACCCAGTGCACTTTACTAGGGACTTCATGGTGATACAAACATGCCAATCATGTATATCCAATTACAATAACAATTTACACGGAGAGCATATGCACTTTAGCACTGATCAGCAGTGGTAAAGTGCGCAGAGTCCTATTGCCAACAGCCACGGGTCAGGAAAAATAAGGGAGGAAGAAGCAAAAAGTTTGAGGATGACCCTGCAAGAAGGGCCAGTTCCAACACAACCCCCTTCCAGCCTAAAGCCAGGGTAGAGCAAACGATACCTCGATGGGATTCCCTGCTTAAGGAGATAGAACACGGAAACTGGCCCACACAGCAGGGCAGTCCTGTTCTACGCCATCCTAAACCCAGTTGGATCACTCTATCCATACTCTCAGGGTCCACCATGCCAATCCATGTGGAACCCTTCTCCTCACCTGTGGACACCACCTGTGCAGCACCTAACCTTAATTTTCTCACAGGTGTGTCCCAACAGACTGACAGCAAGCCACAGTGACCACCACCAGTGATCAGGGATGAGACCTAGGCCTTATGCCTCTCAGGGCTCTCAAACCCCTGTGGCGTCAGAGGGTGGGGGGCAGTAGCCCCAGGGGCTTGGCACCCTTTGTCCACTCCCTCTCTTGTCATGTCAGGTCTAACATCCTGGCACTGACCCACCAGTCCCGGACCTGTATCCGGCGGCTGGACAGGAGGCTGAGGTGGGCTTCCCCACACCCGGTCCTCCTCTTCCTTGGGGATCTGTACCCTCCCACCTGGAGCGGTACCCCCTTCTAGAATAGCCAGGGCACCTGTGGCAGGTGTCCCGCACCATTCACCCACCAGTTCAGGGGTTCTATCCTGCAACTGGTATTCCAGGTCAGGGGGGACACCCCGGACCTGGCCCTCAAACCTAGGCTCCAAAGCCTCCAGGTCAGACAACACCTGAACCTGGCATCCCCACCCAGGGACCAACCCCTGCGGTGGAACACTTGCCTGGCGCACCAGGACTTCACTCACAGATATGCCCACACTAGTAGACAGTGCCCACCTGGCAAACACAAGGGTGTTGCCTAGTCCACCCCCAGGGTGAGACTCCTGCCCTCCTTCCAGGGGTGATCCTGTCCACCAAGACAACCAAGAACACAACTTTTCTACCAGTTCAGGACCTCCCTCCAGCAACTGGTCTCCCAACCTAGGGTTTAACCCCTCAGGTTGTACCGGGGTCAGAGGCGAGGACTCCCTCCCTCTGCACCCCCTTCCAGAGCGCTGCCCCCTCCCTACTGGAGGGGTACCCCTGGGAACCATATTGGTCAGGACACTGGTTACAGATGTCCTTCCTTCCAGGTCAGGCAGATCCTGAACCTGGTCTCCCAACCCAGGGACCAATACCTGCGGTTGTGCACTTGCCTGGCACGCCAGGACTTCTGGGGACTTACACAGTACCCCCATGAGGGTGACACACAACTCATGTGTCCTGTGACAGTCTGCCTGGCGCAGATCTCCCGACCCCTGTCCACCTGACAGCGCGGGAAGATCCCCCAGGACAGAAGTGAGGTCACCATGGTCACTCACTGGGGACTCAGCCCTTCTGACTGGTCCCTGACCCACTGGTTCTCCCACTGGGGACTCCTTCCCCCTCTCACCCCTCAGTCTGGACTTCTGTACCCTCCCAAATGGAGCGGCACTGCCAGACACCAGAACTGATGGAGGCCTGGTTACAGGCACTCCCCGTTCAACAAACACTAGGAGATCCTCCTCAAATGGCCTACAAGTACAGTCTAGGTCCCCAACCTGGTGTTCTCTTAATGAACCCTCCAGGCCCTGAGACTGGGTTTCGGGCACCGTGAGACACACCGTCCCACACTCACTCCTTCTCCACTGAGACCGGACATGAGCCCCTACACCCCTCCCACTACACTGGGACCTAACCGGGTTACCCTGAACCTCTTCCACCTCACAGGTCTGGAAGATATCTAAGCCACTCCTTTTGGGATCACTCCCCAATGCCTCCTCAGACTCTCTGGAATCCACCAAGAGGTCTGCCTCCAACGCAAGCTCTCTGGGGTCAGAGAACTCACACTCCACCGGGTGTTGGCATAGCTCTGAAAAACAGGGACTTAAAATATGCTCTCCAACAAATGAATCACACAGCCCCCCACAGTTGTTAACCAAGCTACCCTTTGTCTCACCCTCCAGTGCCTCACACAAGTACCCCACACCACTCTCCTGAGACTGGCAAGGCAGTATCTGACTGTCTCTGTCACACAACCCACACTCTTCTGGCTGGTCTTCACACACACACACCAAGGTTTCTACCATGGGGGAACCCCTCACCCTGTACCTCTCATCTAGAGTCAGTAGAGTGTCCCTCCCACCACTAGGAATATGGTCCCCTGTGCCAATCCCCCAATCTACTTCAGGGACACTGCACTCCACTGGAACTACATCATAAACCTGAACCCCCTGGTGTATGTCGACCCCCTCCCTCAAGTCAGGCGCCACATCTCTGGGTGTTTGTACCTTTCTCTCAGCACTAGATATCATAAACATGCTGCCACCATCTGAGCTGGACTCCACCTCCAACTCAGCAAAGCTCCTTCCTTGAGCATCCCATTTTTCTTTCAGGGCTAAGGCCCACCGGATCATACCTTCCTTGCTTAGCCGGTCTAATTCTCTGCACCTTTGCTCAGCAGCAAGGAGCCAATCATCTTTCTCTTCCTCACTGTCAGAGAAGTCCTCCTCCTCAGAATCATCTGCTAATGTTGCTTCCCAAATTCTGGCCTCATGGGAATACAGGCATGCCTCCAGATCCCTCCTTGTGGAACCTTTCTCCACGGGCAGCCCCCTTTTCTTGCAAAAGGCTTTTATCTCCTCTTCTGTGTAGATGCACAGGTGAAAAAAGTTGACTTCCATTTTGGCAGGATTTTACAGGTGCAACACTTAGCCAGAGTCTCAATATCCAAAAATACTTCCAGGAGGACACCGGAAAAAACAAACAGTATGTGGTGGCGTAGTGGTCTGCACTCACTAGTGATGTACACCAATTACTGTGGGTCAAGTACAAATACAAGTTCAAATCCCACCGCCTGACCACCAATGTTAGATCTGGGGGTCTCTAGTTGGCAGAGGTAGGTACCACTGTCCAAATAGGGACCCTTGCTTCTAGTCAGGGCAAGGAGATAACCCTCTGAGATAACCTCCGCTCACCCTCTAGGTAGCTTGGCGCGAGCAGTCTAGGCTAACCAGAGGCAATGCGTAAAGTATTTGTACCAACACTCACAGTAACACAGTGAAAACACCACAAACTGACTCCACAACAGTTTAGAAAAATAAAGGTATTTTTAATCTAAACTACACAAGACCAAAACGACAAAAATCCAACATACACAGTTCAAGAATATGGTTTCAAAAAGAGTTCTTAAGGTTGCGTTAAAATTCTTCAAGTTGCGGTAAAATAAACCACAGATGCGTGAAAAGTTCACCGTTGCGTCACGTTTACTCACAGTACCTTTAGTTGCAACAAAGTTCCAAAAGCAGAAGCTGGTGCGGTGGAAAACAAGCGATGCGTTGCTCCTGAGACCCTGGGGAGGCGATGCGACAGCCCCGCTGCAGCAGCAGGCGTGTTGCGACGAATCCGGTCTGTATGGGGAGGAAGGCCACTTGTATGGATTCCGGTGCGTAGGTTCCGTAGGAAGTCTGTTCTCGCAAAGGCACGATGCGACGATCTCGTAGGTGCTGCGACGATCTCCGGGGCGACGATGCGGGGTCCAGCGGCGATCCTTTCTCTCGCAGCTCCTCGATGCGATGATTCTGCGACGACACTCGCAGCGACGTGATGCGGTCCGCAAGCAAGCGGTGCGGCGTTCTCACCCAGCGACGACAGGCTCTGCGACGATACTCGCAGCGATGTTCGATTCTCCCGCACCGGTCTGGTGCGTCCCGCAAACGAAGGATGCGACGTCTCTGGCAGCGGCGTCAGGCGCTGCAACGATCTCGACCTCCGTAGCGGCGGGAAACTTCTCGCACTGTCGGGGATGCGCTCCGCAAGCGAGCGATGCGACACTTTTCAGATTCAAAAGTCACTCAAGCTTAGTTTCAAGCTTCCCAGCACAGGTCCAACCTCCAGAGGCCCCACAACTGGATCAAGCACTCTAGGAGGGAAAGAACTCTCTCAGCAGAGTTCAGGGAAGCTGGGGATGAAGTCCTTTTGTTCCTGGGACTTCAAAACAGGGAGCCAGCTCTTCTCAGGCCCTTGGAGATTCCTTCAAGACAGGGGACACAGCACACAGCAAAGTCCTTCCCCTCTCCTTGGCAGCAAAGCAACAGCAGGTCAGTCCAGCAGAGCAACAGCAGGACAATCTTCCTTCTTCAGTTTCAGCTTTCTCCTTGGCAGAGGTTCCTTCTTGATTCCAGGATGATCTAATTTTCTGTTGTCAGGGGTCCTGTACTTATACCCCTAAAGTCTTTGTTCTCTCTGTGCATGTGGGCCCTGTGCCCGGTCTGAACCAGTTCTGGGTGGATCCTGAGTACTTTGTTTTGCTGGCTGCATCTTTCCTTTCAGAGTGAGGGGCAGGGTCCTCAGCCGCCCAGCAGGGGGGTGGAGCCAGCTTTGTGGAAGGCAGGCACAGCCCTATTCAGCCCAGGTGGTAACTCCTCCCACTACTCAAGTTGCAGATGCAGTCATTCAGCCTAGTGCTGACTCATCCATCCTGCTGGGGATATCCCCAGCCCCTGTCACTCACAAACCAGACAGTCAATACACAAACAGGCCCAGGCACACAGAAGGGTCAGACAAGAGAACAGCAACTTTCTAAAAGTGCTGTTCCCAAACACAGGATTTAAAAACAACCTTTCCTAAAAGATGTGTTATTAAATTCTGAGTTCAGGGATACTAGATACTTATGTCCTATCTTGTTCCTATGAGAAGAAATGCTGTTAACCACTGTAGCCAGCATCCCCCATGTTAATGTATGGAGCAAGATAGCCTTACAATAGTGAAAAACAAAAATGGCTGTAATTCACTACCAGAACATGTTACCTGCACCAGTACATGCTCTACCTTTCACATACACTGCACCCTGCCCAGGGGGGTATCTTGGGCCTTCCATAGGGGTGAGTGATGTGTACAAAAAGGGAAGGGTTAGGCCTGGTCAGAGGGGACACTGACCAGGAAGACATGGCAGTTCTAAACTGCACGCAGGCACTGCAGTGGCAGGCCTGAGACACCATTTTAGGGCTACTCATGTGGGTGGCACAATCAGTGCTGCAGGTCCACTAGTAGTATTTGTCATCACCAGCCCTGGCACACCCAGTGCACTTTACTAGGGACTTCATGGTGATACAAACATGCCAATCATGTATATCCAATTAGAATAACAATTTACACGGAGAGCATATGCACTTTAGCACTGATCAGCAGTGGTAAAGTGCGCAGAGTCCTATTGCCAACAGCCACGGGTCAGGAAAAATAAGGGAGGAAGAAGCAAAAAGTTTGAGGATGACCCTGCAAGAAGGGCCAGTTCCAACACAACCCCCTTCCAGCCTAAAGCCAGGGTAGAGCAAACGATACCTCGATGGGATTCCCTGCTTAAGGAGATAGAACACGGAAACTGGCCCACACAGCAGGGCAGTCCTGTTCTACGCCATCCTAAACCCAGTTGGATCACTCTATCCATACTCTCAGGGTCCACCATGCCAATCCATGTGGAACCCTTCTCCTCACCTGTGGACACCACCTGTGCAGCACCTAACCTTAATTTTCTCACAGGTGTGTCCCAACAGACTGACAGCAAGCCACAGTGACCACCACCAGTGATCAGGGATGAGACCCAGGCCTTATGCCTCTCAGGGCTCTCAAACCCCTGTGGCGTCAGAGGGTGGGGGGCAGTAGCCCCAGGGGCTTGGCACCCTTTGTCCACTCCCTCTCTTGTCATGTCAGGTCTAACATCCTGGCACTGACCCACCTGTATCCGGCGGCTGGACAGGAGGCTGAGGTGGGCTTCCCCACACCCGGTCCTCCTCTTCCTTGGGGATCTGTACCCTCCCACCTGGAGCGGTACACCCTTCTAGAATAGCCAGGGCACCTGTGGCAGGTGTCCCGCACCATTCACCCACCAGTTCAGGGGTTCTATCCTGCAACTGGTATTCCAGGTCAGGGGGGACACCCCGGACCTGGCCCTCAAACCTAGGCTCCAAAGCCTCCAGGTCAGACAACACCTGAACCTGGCATCCCCACCCAGGGACCAACCCCTGCGGTGGAACACTTGCCTGGCGCACCAGGACTTCACTCACAGATATGCCCACACTAGTAGACAGTACCCACCTGGCAAACACAAGGGTGTTGCCTAGTCCACCCCCAGGGTGAGACTCCTGCCCTCCTTCCAGGGGTGATCCTGTCCACCAAGACAACCAAGAACACAACTTTTCTACCAGTTCAGGACCTCCCTCCAGCAACTGGTCTCCCAACCTAGGGTTTAACCCCTCAGGTTGTACCGGGGTCAGAGGCGAGGACTCCCTCCCTCTGCACCCCCTTCCAGAGCGCTGCCCCCTCCCTACTGGAGGGGTACCCCTGGGAACCATATTGGTCAGGACACTGGTTACAGATGTCCTTCCTTCCAGGTCAGGCAGATCCTGAACCTGGTCTCCCAACCCAGGGACCAATACCTGCGGTTGTGCACTTGCCTGGCACGCCAGGACTTCTGGGGACTTACACAGTACCCCCATGAGGGTGACACACAACTCATGTGTCCTGTGACAGTCTGCCTGGCGCAGATCTCCCGACCCCTGTCCACCTGACAGCGCGGGAAGATCCCCCAGGACAGAAGTGAGGTCACCATGGTCACTCACTGGGGACTCAGCCCTTCTGACTGGTCCCTGACCCACTGGTTCTCCCACTGGGGACTCCTTCCCCCTCTCACCCCTCAGTCTGGACTTCTGTACCCTCCCAAATGGAGCGGCACTGCCAGACATCAGAACTGATGGAGGCCTGGTTACAGGCACTCCCCGTTCAACAAACACTAGGAGATCCTCCTCAAATTGCCTACAAGTACAGTCTAGGTCCCCAACCTGGTGTTCTCTTAATGAACCCTCCAGGCCCTGAGACTGGGTTTCGGGCACCGTGAGACACACCGTCCCACACTCACTCCTTCTCCACTGAGACCGGACATGAGCCCCTACACCCCTCCCACTACACTGGGACCTAACCGGGTTACCCTGAACCTCTTCCACCTCACAGGTCTGGAAGATATCTAAGCCACTCCTTTTGGGATCACTCCCCAATGCCTCCTCAGACTCTCTGGAATCCACCAAGAGGTCTGCCTCCAACGCAAGCTCTCTGGGGTCAGAGAACTCACACTCCACCGGGTGTTGGCATAGCTCTGAAAAACAGGGACTTAAAATATGCTCTCCAACAAATGAATCACACAGCCCCCCACAGTTGTTAACCAAGCTACCCTTTGTCTCACCCTCCAGTGCCTCACACAAGTACCCCACACCACTCTCCTGAGACTGGCAAGGCAGTATCTGACTGTCTCTGTCACACAACCCACACTCTTCTGGCTGGTCTTCACACACACACACCAAGGTTTCTACCATGGGGGAACCCCTCACCCTGTACCTCTCATCTAGAGTCAGTAGAGTGTCCCTCCCACCACTAGGAATATGGTCCCCTGTGCCAATCCCCCAATCTACTTCAGGGACACTGCACTCCACTGGAACTACATCATAAACCTGAACCCCCTGGTGTATGTCGACCCCCTCCCTCAAGTCAGGCGCCACATCTCTGGGTGTTTGTACCTTTCTCTCAGCACTAGATATCATAAACATGCTGCCACCATCTGAGCTGGACTCCACCTCCAACTCAGCAAAGCTCCTTCCTTGAGCATCCCATTTTTCTTTCAGGGCTAAGGCCCACCAGATCATACCTTCCTTGCTTAGCCGGTCTAATTCTCTGCACCTTTGCTCAGCAGCAAGGAGCCAGTCATCTTTCTCTTCCTCACTGTCAGAGAAGTCCTCCTCCTCAGAATCATCTGCTAATGTTGCTTCCCAAATTCTGGCCTCATGGGAATACAGGCATGCCTCCAGATCCCTCCTTGTGGAACCTTTCTCCACGGGCAGCCCCCTTTTCTTGCAAAAGGCTTTTATCTCCTCTTCTGTGTAGATGCACAGGTGAAAAAAGTTGACTTCCATTTTGGCAGGATTTTACAGGTGCAACACTTAGCCAGAGTCTCAATATCCAAAAATACTTCCAGGAGGACACCGGAAAAAACAAACAGTATGTGGTGGCGTAGTGGTCTGCACTCACTAGTGATGTACACCAATTACTGTGGGTCAAGTACAAATACAAGTTCAAATCCCACCGCCTGACCACCAATGTTAGATCTGGGGGTCTCTAGTTGGCAGAGGTAGGTACCACTGTCCAAATAGGGACCCTTGCTTCTAGTCAGGGCAAGGAGATAACCCTCTGAGATAACCTCCGCTCACCCTCTAGGTAGCTTGGCGCGAGCAGTCTAGGCTAACCAGAGGCAATGCGTAAAGTATTTGTACCAACACTCACAGTAACACAGTGAAAACACCACAAACTGACTCCACAACAGTTTAGAAAAATAAAGGTATTTTTAATCTAAACTACACAAGACCAAAACGACAAAAATCCAACATACACAGTTCAAGAATATGGTTTCAAAAAGAGTTCTTAAGGTTGCGTTAAAATTCTTCAAGTTGCGGTAAAATAAACCACAGATGCATGAAAAGTTCACCGTTGCGTCACGTTTACTCACAGTACCTTTAGTTGCAACAAAGTTCCAAAAGCAGAAGCTGGTGCGGTGGAAAACAAGCGATGCGTTGCTCCTGAGACCCTGGGGAGGCGATGCGACAGCCCCGCTGCAGCAGCGGGCGTGTTGCGACGAATCCGGTCTGTATGGGGAGGAAGGCCACTTGTATGGATTCCGGTGCGTAGGTTCCGTAGGAAGTCTGTTCTCGCAAAGGCACGATGCGACGATCTCGTAGGTGCTGCGACGATCTCCGGGGCGACGATGCGCGGTCCAGCGGTGATCCTTTCTCTCGCAGCTCCTCGATGCGATGATTCTGCGACGACACTCGCAGCGACGTGATGCGGTCCGCAAGCAAGCGGTGCGGCGTTCTCACCCAGCGACGACAGGCTCTGCGACGATACTCGCAGCGATGTTCGATTCTCCCGCACCGGTCTGGTGCGTCCCGCAAACGAAGGATGCGACGTCTCTGGCAGCGGCGTCAGGCGCTGCGACGATCTCGACCTCCGTAGCGGCGGGAAACTTCTCGCACTGTCGGGGATGCGCTCCGCAAGCGAGCGATGCGACACTTTTCAGATTCAAAAGTCACTCAAGCTTAGTTTCAAGCTTCCCAGCACAGGTCCAACCTCCAGAGGCCCCACAACTGGATCAAGCACTCTAGGAGGGAAAGAACACTCTCAGCAGAGTTCAGGGAAGCTGGGGATGAAGTCCTTTTGTTCCTGGGACTTCAAAACAGGGAGCCAGCTCTTCTCAGGCCCTTGGAGATTCCTTCAAGACAGGGGACACAGCACACAGCAAAGTCCTTCCCCTCTCCTTGGCAGCAAAGCAACAGCAGGTCAGTCCAGCAGAGCAACAGCAGGACAATCTTCCTTCTTCAGTTTCAGCTTTCTCCTTGGCAGAGGTTCCTTCTTGATTCCAGGATGATCTAATTTTCTGTTGTCAGGGGTCCTGTACTTATACCCCTAAAGTCTTTGTTCTCTCTGTGCATGTGGGCCCTGTGCCCGGTCTGAACCAGTTCTGGGTGGATCCTGAGTACTTTGTTTTGCTGGCTGCATCTTTCCTTTCAGAGTGAGGGGCAGGGTCCTCAGCCGCCCAGCAGGGGGGTGGAGCCAGCTTTGTGGAAGGCAGGCACAGCCCTATTCAGCCCAGGTGCTAACTCCTCCCACTACTCAAGTTGCAGATGCAGTCATTCAGCCTAGTGCTGACTCATCCATCCTGCTGGGGAATTCCCCAGCCCCTGTCACTCACAAACCAGACAGTCAATACACAAACAGGCCCAGGCACACAGAAGGGTCAGACAAGAGAACAGCAACTTTCTAAAAGTGCTGTTCCCAAACACAGGATTTAAAAACAACCTTTCCTAAAAGATGTGTTATTAAATTCTGAGTTCAGGGATACTAGATACTTATGTCCTATCTTGTTCCTATGAGAAGAAATGCTGTTAACCACTGTAGCCAGCATCCCCCATGTTAATGTATGGAGCAAGATAGCCTTACAATAGTGAAAAACGAAAATGGCTGTAATTCACTACCAGAACATGTTACCTGCACCAGTACATGCTCTACCTTTCACATACACTGCACCCTGCCCAGGGGGGTATCTTGGGCCTTCCATAGGGGTGACTGATGTGTACAAAAAGGGAAGGGTTAGGCCTGGTCAGTGGGGACACTGACCAGGAAGACATGGCAGTTCTAAACTGCACGCAGGCACTGCAGTGGCAGGCCTGAGACACCATTTTAGGGCTACTCATGTGGGTGGCACAATCAGTGCTGCAGGTCCACTAGTAGTATTTGTCATCACCAGCCCTGGCACACCCAGTGCACTTTACTAGGGACTTCATGGTGATACAAACATGCCAATCATGTATATCCAATTACAATAACAATTTACACGGAGAGCATATGCACTTTAGCACTGATCAGCAGTGGTAAAGTGCGCAGAGTCCTATTGCCAACAGCCACGGGTCAGGAAAAATAAGGGAGGAAGAAGCAAAAAGTTTGAGGATGACCCTGCAAGAAGGGCCAGTTCCAACACAACCCCCTTCCAGCCTAAAGCCAGGGTAGAGCAAACGATACCTCGATGGGATTCCCTGCTTAAGGAGATAGAACACGGAAACTGGCCCACACAGCAGGGCAGTCCTGTTCTACGCCATCCTAAACCCAGTTGGATCACTCTATCCATACTCTCAGGGTCCACCATGCCAATCCATGTGGAACCCTTCTCCTCACCTGTGGACACCACCTGTGCAGCACCTAACCTTAATTTTCTCACAGGTGTGTCCCAACAGACTGACAGCAAGCCACAGTGACCACCACCAGTGATCAGGGATGAGACCCAGGCCTTATGCCTCTCAGGGCTCTCAAACCCCTGTGGCGTCAGAGGGTGGGGGGCAGTAGCCCCAGGGGCTTGGCACCCTTTGTCCACTCCCTCTCTTGTCATGTCAGGTCTAACATCCTGGCACTGACCCACCAGTCCCGGACCTGTATCCGGCGGCTGGACAGGAGGCTGAGGTGGGCTTCCCCACACCCGGTCCTCCTCTTCCTTGGGGATCTGTACCCTCCCACCTGGAGCGGTACCCCCTTCTAGAATAGCCAGGGCACCTGTGGCAGGTGTCCCGCACCATTCACCCACCAGTTCAGGGGTTCTATCCTGCAACTGGTATTCCAGGTCAGGGGGGACACCCCGGACCTGGCCCTCAAACCTAGGCTCCAAAGCCTCCAGGTCAGACAACACCTGAACCTGGCATCCCCACCCAGGGACCAACCCCTGCGGTGGAACACTTGCCTGGCGCACCAGGACTTCACTCACAGATATGCCCACACTAGTAGACAGTACCCACCTGGCAAACACAAGGGTGTTGCCTAGTCCACCCCCAGGGTGAGACTCCTGCCCTCCTTCCAGGGGTGATCCTGTCCACCAAGACAACCAAGAATACAACTTTTCTACCAGTTCAGGACCTCCCTCCTGCAACTGGTCTCCCAACCTAGGGTTTAACCCCTCAGGTTGTACCGGGGTCAGAGGCGAGGACTCCCTCCCTCTGCACCCCCTTCCAGAGCGCTGCCCCCTCCCTACTGGAGGGGTACCCCTGGGAACCATATTGGTCAGGACACTGGTTACAGATGTCCTTCCTTCCAGGTCAGGCAGATCCTGAACCTGGTCTCCCAACCCAGGGACCAATACCTGCGGTTGTGCACTTGCCTGGCACGCCAGGACTTCTGGGGACTTACACAGTACCCCCATGAGGGTGACACACAACTCATGTGTCCTGTGACAGTCTGCCTGGCGCAGATCTCCCGACCCCTGTCCACCTGACAGCGCGGGAAGATCCCCCAGGACAGAAGTGAGGTCACCATGGTCACTCACTGGGGACTCAGCCCTTCTGACTGGTCCCTGACCCACTAGTTCTCCCACTGGGGACTCCTTCCCCCTCTCACCCCTCAGTCTGGACTTCTGTACCCTCCCAAATGGAGCGGCACTGCCAGACACCAGAACTGATGGAGGCCTGGTTACAGGCACTCCCCGTTCAACAAACACTAGGAGATCCTCCTCAAATGGCCTACAAGTACAGTCTAGGTCCCCAACCTGGTGTTCTCTTAATGAACCCTCCAGGCCCTGAGACTGGGTTTCGGGCACCGTGAGACACACCGTCCCACACTCACTCCTTCTCCACTGAGACCGGACATGAGCCCCTACACCCCTCCCACTACACTGGGACCTAACCGGGTTACCCTGAACCTCTTCCACCTCACAGGTCTGGAAGATATCTAAGCCACTCCTTTTGGGATCACTCCCCAATGCCTCCTCAGACTCTCTGGAATCCACCAAGAGGTCTGCCTCCAACGCAAGCTCTCTGGGGTCAGAGAACTCACACTCCACCGGGTGTTGGCATAGCTCTGAAAAACAGGGACTTAAAATATGCTCTCCAACAAATGAATCACACAGCCCCCCACAGTTGTTAACCAAGCTACCCTTTGTCTCACCCTCCAGTGCCTCACACAAGTACCCCACACCACTCTCCTGAGACTGGCAAGGCAGTATTTGACTGTCTCTGTCACACAACCCACACTCTTCTGGCTGGTCTTCACACACACACACCAAGGTTTCTACCATGGGGGAACCCCTCACCCTGTACCTCTCATCTAGAGTCAGTAGAGTGTCCCTCCCACCACTAGGAATATGGTCCCCTGTGCCAATCCCCCAATCTACTTCAGGGACACTGCACTCCACTGGAACTACATCATAAACCTGAACCCCCTGGTGTATGTCGACCCCCTCCCTCAAGTCAGGCGCCACATCTCTGGGTGTTTGTACCTTTCTCTCAGCACTAGATATCATAAACATGCTGCCACCATCTGAGCTGGACTCCACCTCCAACTCAGCAAAGCTCCTTCCTTGAGCATCCCATTTTTATTTCAGGGCTAAGGCCCACCGGATCATACCTTCCTTGCTTAGCCGGTCTAATTCTCTGCACCTTTGCTCAGCAGCAAGGAGCCAATCATCTTTCTCTTCCTCACTGTCAGAGAAGTCCTCCTCCTCAGAATCATCTGCTAATGTTGCTTCCCAAATTCTGGCCTCATGGGAATACAGGCATGCCTCCAGATCCCTCCTTGTGGAACCTTTCTCCACGGGCAGCCCCCTTTTCTTGCAAAAGGCTTTTATCTCCTCTTCTGTGTAGATGCACAGGTGAAAAAAGTTGACTTCCATTTTGGCAGGATTTTACAGGTGCAACACTTAGCCAGAGTCTCAATATCCAAAAATACTTCCAGGAGGACACCGGAAAAAAACAAACAGTATGTGGTGGCGTAGTGGTCTGCACTCACTAGTGATGTACACCAATTACTGTGGGTCAAGTACAAATACAAGTTCAAATCCCACCGCCTGACCACCAATGTTAGATCTGGGGGTCTCTAGTTGGCAGAGGTAGGTACCACTGTCCAAATAGGGACCCTTGCTTCTAGTCAGGGCAAGGAGATAACCCTCTGAGATAACCTCCGCTCACCCTCTAGGTAGCTTGGCGCGAGCAGTCTAGGCTAACCAGAGGCAATGCGTAAAGTATTTGTACCAACACTCACAGTAACACAGTGAAAACACCACAAACTGACTCCACAACAGTTTAGAAAAATAAAGGTATTTTTAATCTAAACTACACAAGACCAAAACGACAAAAATCCAACATACACAGTTCAAGAATATGGTTTCAAAAAGAGTTCTTAAGGTTGCGTTAAAATTCTTCAAGTTGCGGTAAAATAAACCACAGATGCGTGAAAAGTTCACCGTTGCGTCACGTTTACTCACAGTACCTTTAGTTGCAACAAAGTTCCAAAAGCAGAAGCTGGTGCGGTGGAAAACAAGCGATGCGTTGCTCCTGAGACCCTGGGGAGGCGATGCGACAGCCCCGCTGCAGCAGCGGGCGTGTTGCGACGAATCCGGTCTGTATGGGGAGGAAGGCCACTTGTATGGATTCCGGTGCGTAGGTTCCGTAGGAAGTCTGTTCTCGCAAAGGCACGATGCGACGATCTCGTAGGTGCTGCGACGATCTCCGGGGCGACGATGCGCGGTCCAGCGGCGATCCTTTCTCTCGCAGCTCCTCGATGCGATGATTCTGCGACGACACTCGCAGCGACGTGATGCGGTCCGCAAGCAAGCGGTGCGGCGTTCTCACCCAGCGACGACAGGCTCTGCAACGATACTCGCAGTGATGTTCGATTCTCCCGCACCGGTCTGGTGCGTCCTGCAAACGAAGGATGCGACGTCTCTGGCAGCGGCGTCAGGCGCTGCGACGATCTCGACCTCCGTAGCGGCGGGAAACTTCTCGCACTGTCGGGGATGCGCTCCGCAAGCGAGCGATGCGACACTTTTCAGATTCAAAAGTCACTCAAGCTTAGTTTCAAGCTTCCCAGCACAGGTCCAACCTCCAGAGGCCCCACAACTGGATCAAGCACTCTAGGAGGGAAAGAACTCTCTCAGCAGAGTTCAGGGAAGCTGGGGATGAAGTCCTTTTGTTCCTGGGACTTCAAAACAGGGAGCCAGCTCTTCTCAGGCCCTTGGAGATTCCTTCAAGACAGGGGACACAGCACACAGCAAAGTCCTTCCCCTCTCCTTGGCAGCAAAGCAACAGCAGGTCAGTCCAGCAGAGCAACAGCAGGACAATCTTCCTTCTTCAGTTTCAGCTTTCTCCTTGGCAGAGGTTCCTTCTTGATTCCAGGATGATCTAATTTTCTGTTGTCAGGGGTCCTGTACTTATACCCCTAAAGTCTTTGTTCTCTCTGTGCATGTGGGCCCTGTGCCCGGTCTGAACCAGTTCTGGGTGGATCCTGAGTACTTTGTTTTGCTGGCTGCATCTTTCCTTTCAGAGTGAGGGGCAGGGTCCTCAGCCGCCCAGCAGGGGGGTGGAGCCAGCTTTGTGGAAGGCAGGCACAGCCCTATTCAGCCCAGGTGCTAACTCCTCCCACTACTCAAGTTGCAGATGCAGTCATTCAGCCTAGTGCTGACTCATCCATCCTGCTGGGGAATTCCCCAGCCCCTGTCACTCACAAACCAGACAGTCAATACACAAACAGGCCCAGGCACACAGAAGGGTCAGACAAGAGAACAGCAACTTTCTAAAAGTGCTGTTCCCAAACACAGGATTTAAAAACAACCTTTCCTAAAAGATGTGTTATTAAATTCTGAGTTCAGGGATACTAGATACTTATGTCCTATCTTGTTCCTATGAGAAGAAATGCTGTTAACCACTGTAGCCAGCATCCCCCATGTTAATGTATGGAGCAAGATAGCCTTACAATAGTGAAAAACGAAAATGGCTGTAATTCACTACCAGAACATGTTACCTGCACCAGTACATGCTCTACCTTTCACATACACTGCACCCTGCCCAGGGGGTATCTTGGGCCTTCCATAGGGGTGACTGATGTGTACAAAAAGGGAAGGGTTAGGCCTGGTCAGTGGGGACACTGACCAGGAAGACATGGCAGTTCTAAACTGCACGCAGGCACTGCAGTGGCAGGCCTGAGACACCATTTTAGGGCTACTCATGTGGGTGGCACAATCAGTGCTGCAGGCCCACTAGTAGTATTTGTCATAACCAGCCCTGGCACACCCAGTGCACTTTACTAGGGACTTCATGGTGATACAAACATGCCAATCATGTATATCCAATTACAATAACAATTTACACGGAGAGCATATGCACTTTAGCACTGATCAGCAGTGGTAAAGTGCGCAGAGTCCTATTGCCAACAGCCACGGGCCAGGAAAAATAAGGGAGGAAGAAGCAAAAAGTTTGAGGATGACCCTGCAAGAAGGGCCAGTTCCAACACAACCCCCTTCCAGCCTAAAGCCAGGGTAGAGCAAACGATACCTCGATGGGATTCCCTGCTTAAGGAGATAGAACACGGAAACTGGCCCACACAGCAGGGCAGTCCTGTTCTACGCCATCCTAAACCCAGTTGGATCACTCTATCCATACTCTCAGGGTCCACCATGCCAATCCATGTGGAACCCTTCTCCTCACCTGTGGACACCACCTGTGCAGCACCTAACCTTAATTTTCTCACAGGTGTGTCCCAACAGACTGACAGCAAGCCACAGTGACCACCACCAGTGATCAGGGATGAGACCCAGGCCTTATGCCTCTCAGGGCTCTCAAACCCCTGTGGCGTCAGAGGGTGGGGGGAAGTAGCCCCAGGGGCTTGGCACCCTTTGTCCACTCCCTCTCTTGTCATGTCAGGTCTAACATCCTGGCACTGACCCACCAGTCCCGGACCTGTATCCGGCGGCTGGACAGGAGGCTGAGGTGGGCTTCCCCACACCCGGTCCTCCTCTTCCTTGGGGATCTGTACCCTCCCACCTGGAGCGGTACCCCCTTCTAGAATAGCCAGGGCACCTGTGGCAGGTGTCCCGCACCATTCACCCACCAGTTCAGGGGTTCTATCCTGCAACTGGTATTCCAGGTCAGGGGGGGACACCCCGGACCTGGCCCTCAAACCTAGGCTCCAAAGCCTCCAGGTCAGACAACACCTGAACCTGGCATCCCCACCCAGGGACCAACCCCTGCGGTGGAACACTTGCCTGGCGCACCAGGACTTCACTCACAGATATGCCCACACTAGTAGACAGTACCCACCTGGCAAACACAAGGGTGTTGCCTAGTCCACCCCCAGGGTGAGACTCCTGCCCTCCTTCCAGGGGTGATCCTGTCCACCAAGACAACCAAGAATACAACTTTTCTACCAGTTCAGGACCTCCCTCCAGCAACTGGTCTCCCAACCTAGGGTTTAACCCCTCAGGTTGTACCGGGGTCAGAGGCGAGGACTCCCTCCCTCTGCACCCCCTTCCAGAGCGCTGCCCCCTCCCTACTGGAGGGGTACCCCTGGGAACCATATTGGTCAGGACACTGGTTACAGATGACCTTCCTTCCAGGTCAGGCAGATCCTGAACCTGGTCTCCCAACCCAGGGACCAATACCTGCGGTTGTGCACTTGCCTGGCACGCCAGGACTTCTGGGGACTTACACAGTACCCCCATGAGGGTGACACACAACTCATGTGTCCTGTGACAGTCTGCCTGGCGCAGATCTCCCGACCCCTGTCCACCTGACAGCGCGGGAAGATCCCCCAGGACAGAAGTGAGGTCACCATGGTCACTCACTGGGGACTCAGCCCTTCTGACTGGTCCCTGACCCACTGGTTCTCCCACTGGGGACTCCTTCCCCCTCTCACCCCTCAGTCTGGACTTCTGTACCCTCCCAAATGGAGCGGCACTGCCAGACACCAGAACTGATGGAGGCCTGGTTACAGGCACTCCCCGTTCAACAAACACTAGGAGATCCTCCTCAAATGGCCTACAAGTACAGTCTAGGTCCCCAACCTGGTGTTCTCTTAATGAACCCTCCAGGCCCTGAGACTGGGTTTCGGGCACCGTGAGACACACCGTCCCACACTCACTCCTTCTCCACTGAGACCGGACATGAGCCCCTACACCCCTCCCACTACACTGGGACCTAACCGGGTTACCCTGAACCTCTTCCACCTCACAGGTCTGGAAGATATCTAAGCCACTCCTTTTGGGATCACTCCCCAATGCCTCCTCAGACTCTCTGGAATCCACCAAGAGGTCTGCCTCCAACGCAAGCTCTCTGGGGTCAGAGAACTCACACTCCACCGGGTGTTGGCATAGCTCTGAAAAACAGGGACTTAAAATATGCTCTCCAACAAATGAATCACACAGCCCCCCACAGTTGTTAACCAAGCTACCCTTTGTCTCACCCTCCAGTGCCTCACACAAGTACCCCACACCACTCTCCTGAGACTGGCAAGGCAGTATCTGACTGTCTCTGTCACACAACCCACACTCTTCTGGCTGGTCTTCACACACACACACCAAGGTTTCTACCATGGGGGAACCCCTCACCCTGTACCTCTCATCTAGAGTCAGTAGAGTGTCCCTCCCACCACTAGGAATATGGTCCCCTGTGCCAATCCCCCAATCTACTTCAGGGACACTGCACTCCACTGGAACTACATCATAAACCTGAACCCCCTGGTGTATGTCGACCCCCTCCCTCAAGTCAGGCGCCACATCTCTGGGTGTTTGTACCTTTCTCTCAGCACTAGATATCATAAACATGCTGCCACCATCTGAGCTGGACTCCACCTCCAACTCAGCAAAGCTCCTTCCTTGAGCATCCCATTTTTCTTTCAGGGCTAAGGCCCACCGGATCATACCTTCCTTGCTTAGCCGGTCTAATTCTCTGCACCTTTGCTCAGCAGCAAGGAGCCAATCATCTTTCTCTTCCTCACTGTCAGAGAAGTCCTCCTCCTCAGAATCATCTGCTAATGTTGCTTCCCAAATTCTGGCCTCATGGGAATACAGGCATGCCTCCAGATCCCTCCTTGTGGAACCTTTCTCCACGGGCAGCCCCCTTTTCTTGCAAAAGGCTTTTATCTCCTCTTCTGTGTAGATGCACAGGTGAAAAAAGTTGACTTCCATTTTGGCAGGATTTTACAGGTGCAACACTTAGCCAGAGTCTCAATATCCAAAAATACTTCCAGGAGGACACCGGAAAAAAACAAACAGTATGTGGTGGCGTAGTGGTCTGCACTCACTAGTGATGTACACCAATTACTGTGGGTCAAGTACAAATACAAGTTCAAATCCCACCGCCTGACCACCAATGTTAGATCTGGGGGTCTCTAGTTGGCAGAGGTAGGTACCACTGTCCAAATAGGGACCCTTGCTTCTAGTCAGGGCAAGGAGATAACCCTCTGAGATAACCTCCGCTCACCCTCTAGGTAGCTTGGCGCGAGCAGTCTAGGCTAACCAGAGGCAATGCGTAAAGTATTTGTACCAACACTCACAGTAACACAGTGAAAACACCACAAACTGACTCCACAACAGTTTAGAAAAATAAAGGTATTTTTAATCTAAACTACACAAGACCAAAACGACAAAAATCCAACATACACAGTTCAAGAATATGGTTTCAAAAAGAGTTCTTAAGGTTGCGTTAAAATTCTTCAAGCTGCGGTAAAATAAACCACAGATGCGTGAAAAGTTCACCGTTGCGTCACGTTTACTCACAGTACCTTTAGTTGCAACAAAGTTCCAAAAGCAGAAGCTGGTGGGTTGGAAAACAAGCGATGCGTTGCTCCTGAGACCCTGGGGAGGCGATGCGACAGCCCCGCTGCAGCAGCGGGCGTGTTGCGACGAATCCGGTCTGTATGGGGAGGAAGGCCACTTGTATGGATTCCGGTGCGTAGGTTCCGTAGGAAGTCTGTTCTCGCAAAGGCACGATGCGACGATCTCGTAGGTGCTGCGACGATCTCCGGGGCGACGATGCGCGGTCCAGCGGCGATCCTTTCTCTCGCAGCTCCTCGATGCGATGATTCTGCGACGACACTCGCAGCGACGTGATGCGGTCCGCAAGCAAGCGGTGCGGCGTTCTCACCCAGCGACGACAGGCTCTGCAACGATACTCGCAGCGATGTTCGATTCTCCCGCACCGGTCTGGTGCGTCCCGCAAACGAAGGATGCGACGTCTCTGGCAGCGGCGTCAGGCGCTGCGACGATCTCGACCTCCGTAGCGGTGGGAAACTTCTCGCACTGTCGGGGATGCGCTCCGCAAGCGAGCGATGCGACACTTTTCAGATTCAAAAGTCACTCATGCTTAGTTTCAAGCTTCCCAGCACAGGTCCAACCTCCAGAGGCCCCACAACTGGATCAAGCACTCTAGGAGGGAAAGAACTCTCTCAGCAGAGTTCAGGGAAGCTGGGGATGAAGTCCTTTTGTTCCTGGGACTTCAAAACAGGGAGCCAGCTCTTCTCAGGCCCTTGGAGATTCCTTCAAGACAGGGGACACAGCACACAGCAAAGTCCTTCCCCTCTCCTTGGCAGCAAAGCAACAGCAGGTCAGTCCAGCAGAGCAACAGCAGGACAATCTTCCTTCTTCAGTTTCAGCTTTCTTCTTGGCAGAGGTTCCTTCTTGATTCCAGGATGATCTAATTTTCTGTTGTCAGGGGTCCTGTACTTATACCCCTAAAGTCTTTGTTCTCTCTGTGCATGTGGGCCCTGTGCCCGGTCTGAACCAGTTCTGGGTGTACTTTGTTTTGCTGGCTGCATCTTTCCTTTCAGAGTGAGGGGCAGGGTCCTCAGCCGCCCAGCAGGGGGGTGGAGCCAGCTTTGTGGAAGGCAGGCACAGCCCTATTCAGCCCAGGTGCTAACTCCTCCCACTACTCAAGTTGCAGATGCAGTCATTCAGCCTAGTGCTGACTCATCCATCCTGCTGGGGAATTCCCCAGCCCCTGTCACTCACAAACCAGACAGTCAATACACAAACAGGCCCAGGCACACAGAAGGGTCAGACAAGAGAACAGCAACTTTCTAAAAGTGCTGTTCCCAAACACAGGATTTAAAAACAACCTTTCCTAAAAGATGTGTTATTAAATTCTGAGTTCAGGGATACTAGATACTTATGTCCTATCTTGTTCCTATGAGAAGAAATGCTGTTAACCACTGTAGCCAGCATCCCCCATGTTAATGTATGGAGCAAGATAGCCTTACAATAGTGAAAAACGAAAATGGCTGTAATTCACTACCAGAACATGTTACCTGCACCAGTACATGCTCTACCTTTCACATACACTGCACCCTGCCCAGGGGGTATCTTGGGCCTTCCATAGGGGTGACTGATGTGTACAAAAAGGGGAGGGTTAGGCCTGGTCAGTGGGGACACTGACCAGGAAGACATGGCAGTTCTAAACTGCACGCAGGCACTGCAGTGGCAGGCCTGAGACACCATTTTAGGGCTACTCATGTGGGTGGCACAATCAGTGCTGCAGGTCCACTAGTAGTATTTGTCATCACCAGCCCTGGCACACCCAGTGCACTTTACTAGGGACTTCATGGTGATACAAACATGCCAATCATGTATATCCAATTACAATAACAATTTACACGGAGAGCATATGCACTTTAGCACTGATCAGCAGTGGTAAAGTGCGCAGAGTCCTATTGCCAACAGCCACGGGTCAGGAAAAATAAGGGAGGAAGAAGCAAAAAGTTTGATGATGACCCTGCAAGAAGGGCCAGTTCCAACACAACCCCCTTCCAGCCTAAAGCCAGGGTAGAGCAAACGATACCTCGATGGGATTCCCTGCTTAAGGAGATAGAACACGGAAACTGGCCCACACAGCAGGGCAGTCCTGTTCTACGCCATCCTAAACCCAGTTGGATCACTCTATCCATACTCTCAGGGTCCACCATGCCAATCCATGTGGAACCCTTCTCCTCACCTGTGGACACCACCTGTGCAGCACCTAACCTTAATTTTCTCACAGGTGTGTCCCAACAGACTGACAGCAAGCCACAGTGACCACCACCAGTGACCAGGGATGAGACCCAGGCCTTATGCCTCTCAGGGCTCTCAAACCCCTGTGGCGTCAGAGGGTGGGGGGCAGTAGCCCCAGGGGCTTGGCACCCTTTGTCCACTCCCTCTCTTGTCATGTCAGGTCTAACATCCTGGCACTGACCCACCAGTCCCGGACCTGTATCCGGCGGCTGGACAGGAGGCTGAGGTGGGCTTCCCCACACCCGGTCCTCCTCTTCCTTGGGGATCTGTACCCTCCCACCTGGAGCGGTACCCCCTTCTAGAATAGCCAGGGCACCTGTGGCAGGTGTCCCGCACCATTCACCCACCAGTTCAGGGGTTCTATCCTGCAACTGGTATTCCAGGTCAGGGGGGACACCCCGGACCTGGCCCTCAAACCTAGGCTCCAAAGCCTCCAGGTCAGACAACACCTGAACCTGGCATCCCCACCCAGGGACCAACCCCTGCGGTGGAACACTTGCCTGGCGCACCAGGACTTCACTCACAGATATGCCCACACTAGTAGACAGTACCCACCTGGCAAACACAAGGGTGTTGCCTAGTCCACCCCCAGGGTGAGACTCCTGCCCTCCTTCCAGGGGTGATCCTGTCCACCAAGACAACCAAGAATACAACTTTTCTACCAGTTCAGGACCTCCCTCCAGCAACTGGTCTCCCAACCTAGGGTTTAACCCCTCAGGTTGTACCGGGGTCAGAGACGAGGACTCCCTCCCTCTGCACCCCCTTCCAGAGCGCTGCCCCCTCCCTACTGGAGGGGTACCCCTGGGAACCATATTGGTCAGGACACTGGTTACAGATGTCCTTCCTTCCAGGTCAGGCAGATCCTGAACCTGGTCTCCCAACCCAGGGACCAATACCTGCGGTTGTGCACTTGCCTGGCACGCCAGGACTTCTGGGGACTTACACAGTACCCCCATGAGGGTGACACACAACTCATGTGTCCTGTGACAGTCTGCCTGGCGCAGATCTCCCGACCCCTGTCCACCTGACAGCGCGGGAAGATCCCCCAGGACAGAAGTGAGGTCACCATGGTCACTCACTGGGGACTCAGCCCTTCTGACTGGTCCCTGACCCACTGGTTCTCCCACTGGGGACTCCTTCCCCCTCTCACCCCTCAGTCTGGACTTCTGTACACTCCCAAATGGAGCGGCACTGCCAGACACCAGAACTGATGGAGGCCTGGTTACAGGCACTCCCCGTTCAACAAACACTAGGAGATCCTCCTCAAATGGCCTACAAGTACAGTCTAGGTCCCCAACCTGGTGTTCTCTTAATGAACCCTCCAGGCCCTGAGACTGGGTTTCGGGCACCGTGAGACACACCGTCCCACACTCACTCCTTCTCCACTGAGACCGGACATGAGCCCCTACACCCCTCCCACTACACTGGGACCTAACCGGGTTACCCTGAACCTCTTCCACCTCACAGGTCTGGAAGATATCTAAGCCACTCCTTTTGGGATCACTCCCCAATGCCTCCTCAGACTCTCTGGAATCCACCAAGAGGTCTGCCTCCAACGCAAGCTCTCTGGGGTCAGAGAACTCACACTCCACCGGGTGTTGGCATAGCTCTGAAAAACAGGGACTTAAAATATGCTCTCCAACAAATGAATCACACAGCCCCCCACAGTTGTTAACCAAGCTACCCTTTGTCTCACCCTCCAGTGCCTCACACAAGTACCCCACACCACTCTCCTGAGACTGGCAAGGCAGTATCTGACTGTCTCTGTCACACAACCCACACTCTTCTGGCTGGTCTTCACACACACACACCAAGGTTTCTACCATGGGGGAACCCCTCACCCTGTACCTCTCATCTAGAGTCAGTAGAGTGTCCCTCCCACCACTAGGAATATGGTCCCCTGTGCCAATCCCCCAATCTACTTCAGGGACACTGTACTCCACTGGAACTACATCATAAACCTGAACCCCCTGGTGTATGTCGACCCCCTCTCTCAAGTCAGGCGCCACATCTCTGGGTGTTTGTACCTTTCTCTCAGCACTAGATATCATAAACATGCTGCCACCATCTGAGCTGGACTCCACCTCCAACTCAGCAAAGCTCCTTCCTTGAGCATCCCATTTTTCTTTCAGGGCTAAGGCCCACCGGATCATACCTTCCTTGCTTAGCCGGTCTAATTCTCTGCACCTTTGCTCAGCAGCAAGGAGCCAATCATCTTTCTCTTCCTCACTGTCAGAGAAGTCCTCCTCCTCAGAATCATCTGCTAATGTTGCTTCCCAAATTCTGGCCTCATGGGAATACAGGCATGCCTCCAGATCCCTCCTTGTGGAACCTTTCTCCACGGGCAGCCCCCTTTTCTTGCAAAAGGCTTTTATCTCCTCTTCTGTGTAGATGCACAGGTGAAAAAAGTTGACTTCCATTTTGGCAGGATTTTACAGGTGCAACACTTAGCCAGAGTCTCAATATCCAAAAATACTTCCAGGAGGACACCGGAAAAAAACAAACAGTATGTGGTGGCGTAGTGGTCTGCACTCACTAGTGATGTACACCAATTACTGTGGGTCAAGTACAAATACAAGTTCAAATCCCATCGCCTGACCACCAATGTTAGATCTGGGGGTCTCTAGTTGGCAGAGGTAGGTACCACTGTCCAAATAGGGACCCTTGCTTCTAGTCAGGGCAAGGAGATAACCCTCTGAGATAACCTCCGCTCACCCTCTAGGTAGCTTGGCGCGAGCAGTCTAGGCCAACCAGAGGCAATGCGTAAAGTATTTGTACCAACACTCACAGTAACACAGTGAAAACACCACAAACTGACTCCACAACAGTTTAGAAAAATAAAGGTATTTTTAATCTAAACTACACAAGACCAAAACGACAAAAATCCAACATACACAGTTCAAGAATATGGTTTCAAAAAGAGTTCTTAAGGTTGCGTTAAAATTCTTCAAGTTGCGGTAAAATAAACCACAGATGCGTGAAAAGTTCACCGTTGCGTCACGTTTACTCACAGTACCTTTAGTTGCAACAAAGTTCCAAAAGCAGAAGCTGGTGCGGTGGAAAACAAGCGATGCGTTGCTCCTGAGACCCTGGGGAGGCGATGCGACAGCCCCGCTGCAGCAGCGGGCGTGTTGCGACGAATCCGGTCTGTATGGGGAGGAAGGCCACTTGTATGGATTCCGGTGCGTAGGTTCCGTAGGAAGTCTGTTCTCGCAAAGGCACGATGCGACGATCTCGTAGGTGCTGCAACGATCTCCGGGGCGACGATGCGCGGTCCAGCGGCGATCCTTTCTCTCGCAGCTCCTCGATGCGATGATTCTGCGACGACACTCGCAGCGACGTGATGCGGTCCGCAAGCAAGCGGTGCGGCGTTCTCACCCAGCGACGACAGGCTCTGCAACGATACTCGCAGCGATGTTCGATTCTCCCGCACCGGTCTGGTGCGTCCCGCAAACGAAGGATGCGACGTCTCTGGCAGCGGCGTCAGGCGCTGCGACGATCTCAACTTCCGTAGCGGCGGGAAAATTCTCGCACTGTCGGGGATGCGCTCCGCAAGCGAGCGATGCGACACTTTTCAGATTCAAAAGTCACTCAAGCTTAGTTTCAAGCTTCCCAGCACAGGTCCAACCTCCAGAGGCCCCACAACTGGATCAAGCACTCTAGGAGGGAAAGAACTCTCTCAGCAGAGTTCAGGGAAGCTGGGGATGAAGTCCTTTTGTTCCTGGGACTTCAAAACAGGGAGCCAGCTCTTCTCAGGCCCTTGGAGATTCCTTCAAGACAGGGGACACAGCACACAGCAAAGTCCTTCCCCTCTCCTTGGCAGCAAAGCAACAGCAGGTCAGTCCAGCAGAGCAACAGCAGGACAATCTTCCTTCTTCAGTTTCAGCTTTCTCCTTGGCAGAGGTTCCTTCTTGATTCCAGGATGATCTAATTTTCTGTTGTCAGGGGTCCTGTACTTATACCCCTAAAGTCTTTGTTCTCTCTGTGCATGTGGGCCCTGTGCACGGTCTGAACCAGTTCTGGGTGGATCCTGAGTACTTTGTTTTGCTGGCTGCATCTTTCCTTTCAGAGTGAGGGGCAGGGTCCTCAGCCGCCCAGCAGGGGGGTGGAGCCAGCTTTGTGGAAGGCAGGCACAGCCCTATTCAGCCCAGGTGCTAACTCCTCCCACTACTCAAGTTGCAGATGCAGTCATTCAGCCTAGTGCTGACTCATCCATCCTGCTGGGGAATTCCCCAGCCCCTGTCACTCACAAACCAGACAGTCAATACACAAACAGGCCCAGGCACACAGAAGGGTCAGACAAGAGAACAGCAACTTTCTAAAAGTGCTGTTCCCAAACACAGGATTTAAAAACAACCTTTCCTAAAAGATGTGTTATTAAATTCTGAGTTCAGGGATACTAGATACTTATGTCCTATCTTGTTCCTATGAGAAGAAATGCTGTTAACCACTGTAGCCAGCATCCCCCATGTTAATGTATGGAGCAAGATAGCCTTACAATAGTGAAAAACGAAAATGGCTGTAATTCACTACCAGAACATGTTACCTGCACCAGTACATGCTCTACCTTTCACATACACTGCACCCTGCCCAGGGGGGTATCTTGGGCCTTCCATAGGGGTGACTGATGTGTACAAAAAGGGAAGGGTTAGGCCTGGTCAGTGGGGACACTGACCAGGAAGACATGGCAGTTCTAAACTGCACGCAGGCACTGCAGTGGCAGGCCTGAGACACCATTTTAGGGCTACTCATGTGGGTGGCACAATCAGTGCTGCAGGTCCACTAGTAGTATTTGTCATCACCAGCCCTGGCACACCCAGTGCACTTTACTAGGGACTTCATGGTGATACAAACATGCCAATCATGTATATCCAATTACAATAACAATTTACACGGAGAGCATATGCACTTTAGCACTGATCAGCAGTGGTAAAGTGCGCAGAGTCCTATTGCCAACAGCCACGGGTCAGGAAAAATAAGGGAGGAAGAAGCAAAAAGTTTGAGGATGACCCTGCAAGAAGGGCCAGTTCCAACACAACCCCCTTCCAGCCTAAAGCCAGGGTAGAGCAAACGATACCTCGATGGGATTCCCTGCTTAAGGAGATAGAACACGGAAACTGGCCCACACAGCAGGGCAGTCCTGTTCTACGCCATCCTAAACCCAGTTGGATCACTCTATCCATACTCTCAGGGTCCACCATGCCAATCCATGTGGAACCCTTCTCCTCACCTGTGGACACCACCTGTGCAGCACCTAACCTTAATTTTCTCACAGGTGTGTCCCAACAGACTGACAGCAAGCCACAGTGACCACCACCAGTGATCAGGGATGAGACCCAGGCCTTATGCCTCTCAGGGCTCTCAAACCCCTGTGGCGTCAGAGGGTGGGGGGCAGTAGCCCCAGGGGCTTGGCACCCTTTGTCCACTCCCTCTCTTGTCATGTCAGGTCTAACATCCTGGCACTGACCCACCAGTCCCGGACCTGTATCCGGCGGCTGGACAGGAGGCTGAGGTGGGCTTCCCCACACCCGGTCCTCCTCTTCCTTGGGGATCTGTACCCTCCCACCTGGAGCGGTACCCCCTTCTAGAATAGCCAGGGCACCTGTGGCAGGTGTCCCGCACCATTCACCCACCAGTTCAGGGGTTCTATCCTGCAACTGGTATTCCAGGTCAGGGGGGACACCCCGGACCTGGCCCTCAAACCTAGGCTCCAAAGCCTCCAGGTCAGACAACACCTGAACCTGGCATCCCCACCCAGGGACCAACCCCTGCGGTGGAACACTTGCCTGGCGCACCAGGACTTCACTCACAGATATGCCCACACTAGTAGACAGTACCCACCTGGCAAACACAAGGGTGTTGCCTAGTCCACCCCCAGGGTGAGACTCCTGCCCTCCTTCCAGGGGTGATCCTGTCCACCAAGACAACCAAGAACACAACTTTTCTACCAGTTCAGGACCTCCCTCCAGCAACTGGTCTCCCTCCAGCAACTGGTCTCCCAACCTAGGGTTTAACCCCTCAGGTTGTACCGGGGTCAGAGGCAAGGACTCCCTCCCTCTGCACCCCCTTCCAGAGCGCTGCCCCCTCCCTACTGGAGGGGTACCCCTGGGAACCATATTGGTCAGGACACTGGTTACAGATGTCCTTCCTTCCAGGTCAGGCAGATCCTGAACCTGGTCTCCCAACCCAGGGACCAATACCTGCGGTTGTGCACTTGCCTGGCACGCCAGGACTTCTGGGGACTTACACAGTACCCCCATGAGGGTGACACACAACTCATGTGTCCTGTGACAGTCTGCCTGGCGCAGATCTCCCGACCCCTGTCCACCTGACAGCGCGGGAAGATCCCCCAGGACAGAAGTGAGGTCACCATGGTCACTCACTGGGGACTCAGCCCTTCTGACTGGTCCCTGACCCACTGGTTCTCCCACTGGGGACTCCTTCCCCCTCTCACCCCTCAGTCTGGACTTCTGTACCCTCCCAAATGGAGCGGCACTGCCAGACACCAGAACTGATGGAGGCCTGGTTACAGGCACTCCCCGTTCAACAAACACTAGGAGATCCTCCTCAAATGGCCTACAAGTACAGTCTAGGTCCCCAACCTGGTGTTCTCTTAATGAACCCTCCAGGCCCTGAGACTGGGTTTCGGGCACCGTGAGACACACCGTCCCACACTCACTCCTTCTCCACTGAGACCGGACATGAGCCCCTACACCCCTCCCACTACACTGGGACCTAACCGGGTTACCCTGAACCTCTTCCACCTCACAGGTCTGGAAGATATCTAAGCCACTCCTTTTGGGATCACTCCCCAATGCCTCCTCAGACTCTCTGGAATCCACCAAGAGGTCTGCCTCCAACGCAAGCTCTCTGGGGTCAGAGAACTCACACTCCACCGGGTGTTGGCATAGCTCTGAAAAACAGGGACTTAAAATATGCTCTCCAACAAATGAATCACACAGCCCCCCACAGTTGTTAACCAAGCTACCCTTTGTCTCACCCTCCAGTGCCTCACACAAGTACCCCACACCACTCTCCTGAGACTGGCAAGGCAGTATCTGACTGTCTCTGTCACACAACCCACACTCTTCTGGCTGGTCTTCACACACACACACCAAGGTTTCTACCATGGGGGAACCCCTCACCCTGTACCTCTCATCTAGAGTCAGTAGAGTGTCCCTCCCACCACTAGGAATATGGTCCCCTGTGCCAATCCCCCAATCTACTTCAGGGACACTGCACTCCACTGGAACTACATCATAAACCTGAACCCCCTGGTGTATGTCGACCCCCTCCCTCAAGTCAGGCGCCACATCTCTGGGTGTTTGTACCTTTCTCTCAGCACTAGATATCATAAACATGCTGCCACCATCTGAGCTGGACTCCACCTCCAACTCAGCAAAGCTCCTTCCTTGAGCATCCCATTTTTCTTTCAGGGCTAAGGCCCACCGGATCATACCTTCCTTGCTTAGCCGGTCTAATTCTCTGCACCTTTGCTCAGCAGCAAGGAGCCAATCCTCTTTCTCTTCCTCACTGTCAGAGAAGTCCTCCTCCTCAGAATCATCTGCTAATGTTGCTTCCCAAATTCTGGCCTCATGGGAATACAGGCATGCCTCCAGATCCCTCCTTGTGGAACCTTTCTCCACGGGCAGCCCCCTTTTCTTGCAAAAGGCTTTTATCTCCTCTTCTGTGTAGATGCACAGGTGAAAAAAGTTGACTTCCATTTTGGCAGGATTTTACAGGTGCAACACTTAGCCAGAGTCTCAATATCCAAAAATACTTCCAGGAGGACACCGGAAAAAAACAAACAGTATGTGGTGGCGTAGTGGTCTGCACTCACTAGTGATGTACACCAATTACTGTGGGTCAAGTACAAATACAAGTTCAAATCCCACCGCCTGACCACCAATGTTAGATCTGGGGGTCTCTAGTTGGCAGAGGTAGGTACCACTGTCCAAATAGGGACCCTTGCTTCTAGTCAGGGCAAGGAGATAACCCTCTGAGATAACCTCCGCTCACCCTCTAGGTAGCTTGGCGCGAGCAGTCTAGGCTAACCAGAGGCAATGCGTAAAGTATTTGTACCAACACTCACAGTAACACAGTGAAAACACCACAAACTGACTCCACAACAGTTTAGAAAAATAAAGGTATTTTTAATCTAAACTACACAAGACCAAAACGACAAAAATCCAACATACACAGTTCAAGAATATGGTTTCAAAAAGAGTTCTTAAGGTTGCGTTAAAATTCTTCAAGTTGCGGTAAAATAAACCACAGATGCGTGAAAAGTTCACCGTTGCGTCACGTTTACTCACAGTACCTTTAGTTGCAACAAAGTTCCAAAAGCAGAAGCTGGTGCGGTGGAAAACAAGCGATGCGTTGCTCCTGAGACCCTGGGGAGGCGATGCGACAGCCCCGCTGCAGCAGCGGGCGTGTTGCGACGAATCCGGTCTGTATGGGGAGGAAGGCCACTTGTATGGATTCCGGTGCGTAGGTTCCGTAGGAAGTCTGTTCTCGCAAAGGCACGATGCGACGATCTCGTAGGTGCTGCGACGATCTCCGGGGCGACGATGCGCGGTCCAGCGGCGATCCTTTCTCTCGCAGCTCCTCGATGCGATGATTCTGCGACGACACTCGCAGCGACGTGATGCGGTCCGCAAGCAAGCGGTGCGGCGTTCTCACCCAGCGACGACAGGCTCTGCAACGATACTCGCAGCGATGTTCGATTCTCCCGCACCGGTCTGGTGCGTCCCGCAAACGAAGGATGCGACGTCTCTGGCAGCGGCGTCAGGCGCTGCGACGATCTCGACCTCCGTAGCGGCGGGAAACTTCTCGCACTGTCGGGGATGCGCTCCGCAAGCGAGCGATGCGACACTTTTCAGATTCAAAAGTCACTCAAGCTTAGTTTCAAGCTTCCCAGCACAGGTCCAACCTCCAGAGGCCCCACAACTGGATCAAGCACTCTAGGAGGGAAAGAACTCTCTCAGCAGAGTTCAGGGAAGCTGGGGATGAAGTCCTTTTGTTCCTGGGACTTCAAAACAGGGAGCCAGCTCTTCTCAGGCCCTTGGAGATTCCTTCAAGACAGGGGACACAGCACACAGCAAAGTCCTTCCCCTCTCCTTGGCAGCAAAGCAACAGCAGGTCAGTCCAGCAGAGCAACAGCAGGACAATCTTCCTTCTTCAGTTTCAGCTTTCTCCTTGGCAGAGGTTCCTTCTTGATTCCAGGATGATCTAATTTTCTGTTGTCAGGGGTCCTGTACTTATACCCCTAAAGTCTTTGTTCTCTCTGTGCATGTGGGCCCTGTGCCCGGTCTGAACCAGTTCTGGGTGGATCCTGAGTACTTTGTTTTGCTGGCTGCATCTTTCCTTTCAGAGTGAGGGGCAGGGTCCTCAGCCGCCCAGCAGGGGGGTGGAGCCAGCTTTGTGGAAGGCAGGCACAGCCCTATTCAGCCCAGGTGCTAACTCCTCCCACTACTCAAGTTGCAGATGCAGTCATTCAGCCTAGTGCTGACTCATCCATCCTGCTGGGGAATTCCCCAGCCCCTGTCACTCACAAACCAGACAGTCAATACACAAACAGGCCCAGGCACACAGAAGGGTCAGACAAGAGAACAGCAACTTTCTAAAAGTGCTGTTCCCAAACACAGGATTTAAAAACAACCTTTCCTAAAAGATGTGTTATTAAATTCTGAGTTCAGGGATACTAGATACTTATGTCCTATCTTGTTCCTATGAGAAGAAATGCTGTTAACCACTGTAGCCAGCATCCCCCATGTTAATGTATGGAGCAAGATAGCCTTACAATAGTGAAAAACGAAAATGGCTGTAATTCACTACCAGAACATGTTACCTGCACCAGTACATGCTCTACCTTTCACATACACTGCACCCTGCCCAGGGGGTATCTTGGGCCTTCCATAGGGGTGACTGATGTGTACAAAAAGGGAAGGGTTAGGCCTGGTCAGTGGGGACACTGACCAGGAAGACATGGCAGTTCTAAACTGCACGCAGGCACTGCAGTGGCAGGCCTGAGACACCATTTTAGGGCTACTCATGTGGGTGGCACAATCAGTGCTGCAGGTCCACTAGTAGTAGTTGTCATCACCAGCCCTGGCACACCCAGTGCACTTTACTAGGGACTTCATGGTGATACAAACATGCCAATCATGTATATCCAATTACAATAACAATTTACACGGAGAGCATATGCACTTTAGCACTGATCAGCAGTGGTAAAGTGCGCAGAGTCCTATTGCCAACAGCCACGGGTCAGGAAAAATAAGGGAGGAAGAAGCAAAAAGTTTGAGGATGACCCTGCAAGAAGGGCCAGTTCCAACACAACCCCCTTCCAGCCTAAAGCCAGGGTAGAGCAAACGATACCTCGATGGGATTCCCTGCTTAAGGAGATAGAACACGGAAACTGGCCCACACAGCAGGGCAGTCCTGTTCTACGCCATCCTAAACCCAGTTGGATCACTCTATCCATACTCTCAGGGTCCACCATGCCAATCCATGTGGAACCCTTCTCCTCACCTGTGGACACCACCTGTGCAGCACCTAACCTTAATTTTCTCACAGGTGTGTCCCAACAGACTGACAGCAAGCCACAGTGACCACCACCAGTGACCAGGGATGAGACCCAGGCCTTATGCCTCTCAGGGCTCTCAAACCCCTGTGGCGTCAGAGGGTGGGGGGCAGTAGCCCCAGGGGCTTGGCACCCTTTGTCCACTCCCTCTCTTGTCATGTCAGGTCTAACATCCTGGCACTGACCCACCAGTCCCGGACCTGTATCCGGCGGCTGGACAGGAGGCTGAGGTGGGCTTCCCCACACCCGGTCCTCCTCTTCCTTGGGGATCTGTACCCTCCCACCTGGAGCGGTACCCCCTTCTAGAATAGCCAGGGCACCTGTGGCAGGTGTCCCGCACCATTCACCCACCAGTTCAGGGGTTCTATCCTGCAACTGGTATTCCAGGTCAGGGGGGACACCCCGGACCTGGCCCTCAAACCTAGGCTCCAAAGCCTCCAGGTCAGACAACACCTGAACCTGGCATCCCCACCCAGGGACCAACCCCTGCGGTGGAACACTTGCCTGGCGCACCAGGACTTCACTCACAGATATGCCCACACTAGTAGACAGTACCCACCTGGCAAACACAAGGGTGTTGCCTAGTCCACCCCCAGGGTGAGACTCCTGCCCTCCTTCCAGGGGTGATCCTGTCCACCAAGACAACCAAGAATACAACTTTTCTACCAGTTCAGGACCTCCCTCCAGCAACTGGTCTCCCAACCTAGGGTTTAACCCCTCAGGTTGTACCGGGGTCAGAGACGAGGACTCCCTCCCTCTGCACCCCCTTCCAGAGCGCTGCCCCCTCCCTACTGGAGGGGTACCCCTGGGAACCATATTGGTCAGGACACTGGTTACAGATGTCCTTCCTTCCAGGTCAGGCAGATCCTGAACCTGGTCTCCCAACCCAGGGACCAATACCTGCGGTTGTGCACTTGCCTGGCACGCCAGGACTTCTGGGGACTTACACAGTACCCCCATGAGGGTGACACACAACTCATGTGTCCTGTGACAGTCTGCCTGGCGCAGATCTCCCGACCCCTGTCCACCTGACAGCGCGGGAAGATCCCCCAGGACAGAAGTGAGGTCACCATGGTCACTCACTGGGGACTCAGCCCTTCTGACTGGTCCCTGACCCACTGGTTCTCCCACTGGGGACTCCTTCCCCCTCTCACCCCTCAGTCTGGACTTCTGTACCCTCCCAAATGGAGCGGCACTGCCAGACACCAGAACTGATGGAGGCCTGGTTACAGGCACTCCCCGTTCAACAAACACTAGGAGATCCTCCTCAAATGGCCTACAAGTACAGTCTAGGTCCCCAACCTGGTGTTCTCTTAATGAACCCTCCAGGCCCTGAGACTGGGTTTCGGGCACCGTGAGACACACCGTCCCACACTCACTCCTTCTCCACTGAGACCGGACATGAGCCCCTACACCCCTCCCACTACACTGGGACCTAACCGGGTTACCCTGAACCTCTTCCACCTCACAGGTCTGGAAGATATCTAAGCCACTCCTTTTGGGATCACTCCCCAATGCCTCCTCAGACTCTCTGGAATCCACCAAGAGGTCTGCCTCCAACGCAAGCTCTCTGGGGTCAGAGAACTCACACTCCACCGGGTGTTGGCATAGCTCTGAAAAACAGGGACTTAAAATATGCTCTCCAACAAATGAATCACACAGCCCCCCACAGTTGTTAACCAAGCTACCCTTTGTCTCACCCTCCAGTGCCTCACACAAGTACCCCACACCACTCTCCTGAGACTGGCAAGGCAGTATCTGACTGTCTCTGTCACACAACCCACACTCTTCTGGCTGGTCTTCACACACACACACCAAGGTTTCTACCATGGGGGAACCCCTCACCCTGTACCTCTCATCTAGAGTCAGTAGAGTGTCCCTCCCACCACTAGGAATATGGTCCCCTGTGCCAATCCCCCAATCTACTTCAGGGACACTGTACTCCACTGGAACTACATCATAAACCTGAACCCCCTGGTGTATGTCGACCCCCTCTCTCAAGTCAGGCGCCACATCTCTGGGTGTTTGTACCTTTCTCTCAGCACTAGATATCATAAACATGCTGCCACCATCTGAGCTGGACTCCACCTCCAACTCAGCAAAGCTCCTTCCTTGAGCATCCCATTTTTCTTTCAGGGCTAAGGCCCACCGGATCATACCTTCCTTGCTTAGCCGGTCTAATTCTCTGCACCTTTGCTCAGCAGCAAGGAGCCAATCATCTTTCTCTTCCTCACTGTCAGAGAAGTCCTCCTCCTCAGAATCATCTGCTAATGTTGCTTCCCAAATTCTGGCCTCATGGGAATACAGGCATGCCTCCAGATCCCTCCTTGTGGAACCTTTCTCCACGGGCAGCCCCCTTTTCTTGCAAAAGGCTTTTATCTCCTCTTCTGTGGAGATGCACAGGTGAAAAAAGTTGACTTCCATTTTGGCAGGATTTTACAGGTGCAACACTTAGCCAGAGTCTCAATATCCAAAAATACTTCCAGGAGGACACCGGAAAAAAACAAACAGTATGTGGTGGCGTAGTGGTCTGCACTCACTAGTGATGTACACCAATTACTGTGGGTCAAGTACAAATACAAGTTCAAATCCCATCGCCTGACCACCAATGTTAGATCTGGGGGTCTCTAGTTGGCAGAGGTAGGTACCACTGTCCAAATAGGGACCCTTGCTTCTAGTCAGGGCAAGGAGATAACCCTCTGAGATAACCTCCGCTCACCCTCTAGGTAGCTTGGCGCGAGCAGTCTAGGCCAACCAGAGGCAATGCGTAAAGTATTTGTACCAACACTCACAGTAACACAGTGAAAACACCACAAACTGACTCCACAACAGTTTAGAAAAATAAAGGTATTTTTAATCTAAACTACACAAGACCAAAACGACAAAAATCCAACATACACAGTTCAAGAATATGGTTTCAAAAAGAGTTCTTAAGGTTGCGTTAAAATTCTTCAAGTTGCGGTAAAATAAACCACAGATGCGTGAAAAGTTCACCGTTGCGTCACGTTTACTCACAGTACCTTTAGTTGCAACAAAGTTCCAAAAGCAGAAGCTGGTGCGGTGGAAAACAAGCGATGCGTTGCTCCTGAGACCCTGGGGAGGCGATGCGACAGCCCCGCTGCAGCAGCGGGCGTGTTGCGACGAATCCGGTCTGTATGGGGAGGAAGGCCACTTGTATGGATTCCGGTGCGTAGGTTCCGTAGGAAGTCTGTTCTCGCAAAGGCACGATGCGACGATCTCGTAGGTGCTGCAACGATCTCCGGGGCGACGATGCGCGGTCCAGCGGCGATCCTTTCTCTCGCAGCTCCTCGATGCGATGATTCTGCGACGACACTCGCAGCGACGTGATGCGGTCCGCAAGCAAGCGGTGCGGCGTTCTCACCCAGCGACGACAGGCTCTGCAACGATACTCGCAGCGATGTTCGATTCTCCCGCACCGTTCTGGTGCGTCCCGCAAACGAAGGATGCGACGTCTCTGGCAGCGGCGTCAGGCGCTGCGACGATCTCAACCTCCGTAGCGGCGGGAAACTTCTCGCACTGTCGGGGATGCGCTCCGCAAGCGAGCGATGCGACACTTTTCAGATTCAAAAGTCACTCAAGCTTAGTTTCAAGCTTCCCAGCACAGGTCCAACCTCCAGAGGCCCCACAACTGGATCAAGCACTCTAGGAGGGAAAGAACTCTCTCAGCAGAGTTCAGGGAAGCTGGGGATGAAGTCCTTTTGTTCCTGGGACTTCAAAACAGGGAGCCAGCTCTTCTCAGGCCCTTGGAGATTCCTTCAAGACAGGGGACACAGCAAAGTCCTTCCCCTCTCCTTGGCAGCAAAGCAACAGCAGGTCAGTCCAGCAGAGCAACAGCAGGACAATCTTCCTTCTTCAGTTTCAGCTTTCTCCTTGGCAGAGGTTCCTTCTTGATTCCAGGATGATCTAATTTTCTGTTGTCAGGGGTCCTGTACTTATACCCCTAAAGTCTTTGTTCTCTCTGTGCATGTGGGCCCTGTGCCCGGTCTGAACCAGTTCTGGGTGGATCCTGAGTACTTTGTTTTGCTGGCTGCATCTTTCCTTTCAGAGTGAGGGGCAGGGTCCTCAGCCGCCCAGCAGGGGGGTGGAGCCAGCTTTGTGGAAGGCAGGCACAGCCCTATTCAGCCCAGGTGCTAACTCCTCCCACTACTCAAGTTGCAGATGCAGTCATTCAGCCTAGTGCTGACTCATCCATCCTGCTGGGGAATTCCCCAGCCCCTGTCACTCACAAACCAGACAGTCAATACACAAACAGGCCCAGGCACACAGAAGGGTCAGACAAGAGAACAGCAACTTTCTAAAAGTGCTGTTCCCAAACACAGGATTTAAAAACAACCTTTCCTAAAAGATGTGTTATTAAATTCTGAGTTCAGGGATACTAGATACTTATGTCCTATCTTGTTCCTATGAGAAGAAATGCTGTTAACCACTGTAGCCAGCATCCCCCATGTTAATGTATGGAGCAAGATAGCCTTACAATAGTGAAAAACGAAAATGGCTGTAATTCACTACCAGAACATGTTACCTGCACCAGTACATGCTCTACCTTTCACATACACTGCACCCTGCCCAGGGGGGTATCTTGGGCCTTCCATAGGGGTGACTGATGTGTACAAAAAGGGAAGGGTTAGGCCTGGTCAGTGGGGACACTGACCAGGAAGACATGGCAGTTCTAAACTGCACGCAGGCACTGCAGTGGCAGGCCTGAGACACCATTTTAGGGCTACTCATGTGGGTGGCACAATCAGTGCTGCAGGTCCACTAGTAGTATTTGTCATCACCAGCCCTGGCACACCCAGTGCACTTTACTAGGGACTTCATGGTGATACAAACATGCCAATCATGTATATCCAATTACAATAACAATTTACACGGAGAGCATATGCACTTTAGCACTGATCAGCAGTGGTAAAGTGCGCAGAGTCCTATTGCCAACAGCCACGGGTCAGGAAAAATAAGGGAGGAAGAAGCAAAAAGTTTGAGGATCACACTGCAAGAAGGGCCAGTTCCAACACAACCCCCTTCCAGCCTAAAGCCAGGGTAGAGCAAACGATACCTCGATGGGATTCCCTGCTTAAGGAGATAGAACACGGAAACTGGCCCACACAGCAGGGCAGTCCTGTTCTACGCCATCCTAAACCCAGTTGGATCACTCTATCCATACTCTCAGGGTCCACCATGCCAATCCATGTGGAACCCTTCTCCTCACCTTTGGACACCACCTGTGCAGCACCTAACCTTAATTTTCTCACAGGTGTGTCCCAACAGACTGACAGCAAGCCACAGTGACCACCACCAGTGATCAGGGATGAGACCCAGGCCTTATGCCTCTCAGGGCTCTCAAACCCCTGTGGCGTCAGAGGGTGGGGGGCAGTAGCCCCAGGGGCTTGGCACCCTTTGTCCACTCCCTCTCTTGTCATGTCAGGTCTAACATCCTGGCACTGACCCACCAGTCCCGGACCTGTATCCGGCGGCTGGACAGGAGGCTGAGGTGGGCTTCCCCACACCCGGTCCTCCTCTTCCTTGGGGATCTGTACCCTCCCACCTGGAGCGGTACCCCCTTCTAGAATAGCCAGGGCACCTGTGGCAGGTGTCCCGCACCATTCACCCACCAGTTCAGGGGTTCTATCCTGCAACTGGTATTCCAGGTCAGGGGGGACACCCCGGACCTGGCCCTCAAACCTAGGCTCCAAAGCCTCCAGGTCAGACAACACCTGAACCTGGCATCCCCACCCAGGGACCAACCCCTGCGGTGGAACACTTGCCTGGCGCACCAGGACTTCACTCACAGATATGCCCACACTAGTAGACAGTACCCACCTGGCAAACACAAGGGTGTTGCCTAGTCCACCCCCAGGGTGAGACTCCTGCCCTCCTTCCAGGGGTGATCCTGTCCACCAAGACAACCAAGAACACAACTTTTCTACCAGTTCAGGACCTCCCTCCAGCAACTGGTCTCCCTCCAGCAACTGGTCTCCCAACCTAGGGTTTAACCCCTCAGGTTGTACCGGGGTCAGAGGCAAGGACTCCCTCCCTCTGCACCCCCTTCCAGAGCGCTGCCCCCTCCCTACTGGAGGGGTACCCCTGGGAACCATATTGGTCAGGACACTGGTTACAGATGTCCTTCCTTCCAGGTCAGGCAGATCCTGAACCTGGTCTCCCAACCCAGGGACCAATACCTGCGGTTGTGCACTTGCCTGGCACGCCAGGACTTCTGGGGACTTACACAGTACCCCCATGAGGGTGACGCACAACTCATGTGTCCTGTGACAGTCTGCCTGGCGCAGATCTCCCGACCCCTGTCCACCTGACAGCGCGGGAAGATCCCCCAGGACAGAAGTGAGGTCACCATGGTCACTCACTGGGGACTCAGCCCTTCTGACTGGTCCCTGACCCACTGGTTCTCCCACTGGGGACTCCTTCCCCCTCTCACCCCTCAGTCTGGACTTCTGTACCCTCCCAAATGGAGCGGCACTGCCAGACACCAGAACTGATGGAGGCCTGGTTACAGGCACTCCCCGTTCAACAAACACTAGGAGATCCTCCTCAAATGGCCTACAAGTACAGTCTAGGTCCCCAACCTGGTGTTCTCTTAATGAACCCTCCAGGCCCTGAGACTGGGTTTCGGGCACCGTGAGACACACCGTCCCACACTCACTCCTTCTCCACTGAGACCGGACATGAGCCCCTACACCCCTCCCACTACACTGGGACCTAACCGGGTTACCCTGAACCTCTTCCACCTCACAGGTCTGGAAGATATCTAAGCCACTCCTTTTGGGATCACTCCCCAATGCCTCCTCAGACTCTCTGGAATCCACCAAGAGGTCTGCCTCCAACGCAAGCTCTCTGGGGTCAGAGAACTCACACTCCACCGGGTGTTGGCATAGCTCTGAAAAACAGGGACTTAAAATATGCTCTCCAACAAATGAATCACACAGCCCCCCACAGTTGTTAACCAAGCTACCCTTTGTCTCACCCTCCAGTGCCTCACACAAGTACCCCACACCACTCTCCTGAGACTGGCAAGGCAGTATCTGACTGTCTCTGTCACACAACCCACACTCTTCTGGCTGGTCTTCACACACACACACCAAGGTTTCTACCATGGGGGAACCCCTCACCCTGTACCTCTCATCTAGAGTCAGTAGAGTGTCCCTCCCACCACTAGGAATATGGTCCCCTGTGCCAATCCCCCAATCTACTTCAGGGACACTGCACTCCACTGGAACTACATCATAAACCTGAACCCCCTGGTGTATGTCGACCCCCTCCCTCAAGTCAGGCGCCACATCTCTGGGTGTTTGTACCTTTCTCTCAGCACTGGATATCATAAACATGCTGCCACCATCTGAGCTGGACTCCACCTCCAACTCAGCAAAGCTCCTTCCTTGAGCATCCCATTTTTCTTTCAGGGCTAAGGCCCACCGGATCATACCTTCCTTGCTTAGCCTGTCTAATTCTCTGCACCTTTGCTCAGCAGCAAGGAGCCAATCATCTTTCTCTTCCTCACTGTCAGAGAAGTCCTCCTCCTCAGAATCATCTGCTAATGTTGCTTCCCAAATTCTGGCCTCATGGGAATACAGGCATGCCTCCAGATCCCTCCTTGTGGAACCTTTCTCCACGGGCAGCCCCCTTTTCTTGCAAAAGGCTTTTATCTCCTCTTCTGTGTAGATGCACAGGTGAAAAAAGTTGACTTCCATTTTGGCAGGATTTTACAGGTGCAACACTTAGCCAGAGTCTCAATATCCCAAAATACTTCCAGGAGGACACCGGAAAAAACAAACAGTATGTGGTGGCGTAGTGGTCTGCACTCACTAGTGATGTACACCAATTACTGTGGGTCAAGTACAAATACAAGTTCAAATCCCACCGCCTGACCACCAATGTTAGATCTGGGGGTCTCTAGTTGGCAGAGGTAGGTACCACTGTCCAAATAGGGACCCTTGCTTCTAGTCAGGGCAAGGAGATAACCCTCTGAGATAACCTCCGCTCACCCTCTAGGTAGCTTGGCGCGAGCAGTCTAGGCTAACCAGAGGCAATGCGTAAAGTATTTGTACCAACACTCACAGTAACACAGTGAAAACACCACAAACTGACTCCACAACAGTTTAGAAAAATAAAGGTATTTTTAATCTAAACTACACAAGACCAAAACGACAAAAATCCAACATACACAGTTCAAGAATATGGTTTCAAAAAGAGTTCTTAAGGTTGCGTTAAAATTCTTCAAGTTGCGGTAAAATAAACCACAGATGCGTGAAAAGTTCACCGTTGCGTCACGTTTACTCACAGTACCTTTAGTTGCAACAAAGTTCCAAAAGCAGAAGCTGGTGCGGTGGAAAACAAGCGATGCGTTGCTCCTGAGACCCTGGGGAGGCGATGCGACAGCCCCGCTGCAGCAGCGGGCGTGTTGCGACGAATCCGGTCTGTATGGGGAGGAAGGCCACTTGTATGGATTCCGGTGCGTAGGTTCCGTAGGAAGTCTGTTCTCGCAAAGGCACGATGCGACAATCTCGTAGGTGCTGCGACGATCTCCGGGGCAACGATGCGCGGTCCAGCGGCGATCCTTTCTCTCGCAGCTCCTCGATGCGATGATTCTGCGACGACACTCGCAGCGACGTGATGCGGTCCGCAAGCAAGCGGTGCGGCGTTCTCGCCCAGCGACGACAGGCTCTGCGACTATACTCGCAGCGATGTTCGATTCTCCCGCACCGGTCTGGTGCATCCCGCAAACGAAGGATGCGACGTCTCTGGCAGCGGCGTCAGGCGCTGCGACGATCTCGACCTCCGTAGCGGCGGGAAACTTCTCGCACTGTCGGGGATGCGCTCCGCAAGCGAGCGATGCGACACTTTTCAGATTCAAAAGTCACTCAAGCTTAGTTTCAAGCTTCCCAGCACAGGTCCAACCTCCAGAGGCCCCACAACTGGATCAAGCACTCTAGGAGGGACAGAACTCTCTCAGCAGAGTTCAGGGAAGCTGGGGGTGAAGTCCCTTTGTTCCTGGGACTTCAAAACAGGGAGCCAGCTCTTCTCAGGCCCTTGGAGATTCCTTCAAGACAGGGGACACAGCACACAGCAAAGTCCTTCCCCTCTCCTTGGCAGCAAAGCAACAGCAGGTCAGTCCAGCAGAGCAACAGCAGGACAATCTTCCTTCTTCAGTTTCAGCTTTCTCCTTGGCAGAGGTTCCTTCTTGATTCCAGGATGATCTAATTTTCTGTTGTCAGGGGTCCTGTACTTATACCCCTAAAGTCTTTGTTCTCTCTGTGCATGTGGGCCCTGTGCCCGGTCTGAACCAGTTCTGGGTGGATCCTGAGTACTTTGTTTTGCTGGCTGCATCTTTCCTTTCAGAGTGAGGGGCAGGGTCCTCAGCCGCCCAGCAGGGGGGTGGAGCCAGCTTTGTGGAAGGCAGGCACAGCCCTATTCAGCCCAGGTGCTAACTCCTCCCACTACTCAAGTTGCAGATGCAGTAATTCAGCCTAGTGCTGACTCATCCATCCTGCTGGGGAATTCCCCAGCCCCTGTCACTCACAAACCAGACAGTCAATACACAAACAGGCCCAGGCACACAGAAGGGTCAGACAAGAGAACAGCAACTTTCTAAAAGTGCTGTTCCCAAACACAGGATTTAAAAACAACCTTTCCTAAAAGATGTGTTATTAAATTCTGAGTTCAGGGATACTAGATACTTATGTCCTATCTTGTTCCTATGAGAAGAAATGCTGTTAACCACTGTAGCCAGCATCCCCCATGTTAATGTATGGAGCAAGATAGCCTTACAATAGTGAAAAACGAAAATGGCTGTAATTCACTACCAGAACATGTTACCTGCACCAGTACATGCTCTACCTTTCACATACACTGCACCCTGCCCAGGGGGGTATCTTGGGCCTTCCATAGGGGTGACTGATGTGTACAAAAAGGGAAGGGTTGGGCCTGGTCAGTGGGGACACTGACCAGGAAGACATGGCAGTTCTAAACTGCACGCAGGCACTGCAGTGGCAGGCCTGAGACACCATTTTAGGGCTACTCATGTGGGTGGCACAATCAGTGCTGCAGGCCCACTAGTAGTATTTGTCATCACCAGCCCTGGCACACCCAGTGCACTTTACTAGGGACTTCCTGGTGATACAAACATGCCAATCATGTATATCCAATTACAATAACAATTTACACGGAGAGCATATGCACTTTAGCACTGATCAGCAGTGGTAAAGTGCGCAGAGTCCTATTGCCAACAGCCACGGGTCAGGAAAAATAAGGGAGGAAGAAGCAAAAAGTTTGAGGATGACCCTGCAAGAAGGGCCAGTTCCAACACCCAGTTTATTTAAGGCATTACAAAATAACTTAAAAAATTAAAAACCCAAAAAGGTTCTATTTTTGGCCTCAAATATTGGTTTAAAGATAGATGAACTAAATTTATTTATTTTATTTAGAAAGTTTTATATAGCATGAACATGACCACCGAGGGTATCAGAGCGCTTTACAGTTTATACATCAAGAAGAATACAAGCAGTCCAAACATAACAAACAAGGACAACATTTGTGTAGAGCCAGGCATCCTCAGGAGACCTGGCAGCTTAGGACACAAATCTGCGATGGTGGCCTCAATCTCCATTAGAGCAGCCTATCTAATTTTCTTCATCAAAAACACTTTGACTTCCCTTTTAAGAGGACAGTGGAAGGATTCAGTCTGACTTCAGGGTGGGGTAGGGAGTTCCAAATCCCCGCTGCAATACCTGAGAAGGCTTGATTGTAGGTTTTTCTTTTCTTGAATTTTTGTGTTTTGAGCAATATAGTGCTGGTGCTTTTGGAGGCTCTCTATCCACCTGAGCGCTCCAGTTTTTGTGGGAGGTACAGTGGGGTAATGAAATGAATGGCTTTGTGTGCCATGCGTGCAATTTTTAACTGTATCCACGCTTCATATCGAAGCCAGTTCAGGGATAGCAGATCTGGCCATATAAGGTTGAATATTTAGCGCCTGTTAAGATCCTGGCAGCAGAGTTGAGGGCAGCCATTAGAGGGTCCGTCTTTGCTCTAGGAAGGCCGCAAAGGGTTGCGCTGCCATAGTCCAGCTTTGAGATCACTAAGGCTTGCACCGTAACCTTTACGTCATGAGGAGGGAGAAAAGTTTTAATTTTCCTTAAGATGCTGAGTGGGAAGTTTGCTCCTTTGGTGAGGGAACTGATGTGCTTCTGCATGTTCAGACTTTTGTCTAGCATTGTTCCCAGAGAGGTTGCAGAATCAACGAGGTGCGACGTACAGTTCAGAGCAGTTAGCTGATTTATTCATTGTTCTATGACCGAGCATTGCTTGTGTGGTGCGATTAGGGGGAATTCCAATTTGAGAGCATTTAGCTTCAAGTGGTTAAGTGTCATCCAGCTTTGTGTTTTCAGTAGGACTCAGTTGAGGGACATGATGTCCTTAGGGGAGGAGATCTTCAGGTATAGGTGGATACCATCAGCGTGCATGTGATAGTGAATGTTGTATGATTTTAGAATTTCTGTTAGAGGCTCCATGAACAGTTTGAAGAGCGTGGGTGAGAGCGCCGAACCCTGTGGAACTCCTAGCGTGACCGGAGAAGGATGAGAAAGAGACTGGTTCACCTTGAAGTTTTGCATTCTGTTGTGAAGGAATGAGGAGAACCAGTTTAGTACAGGCCCAGAAACCCCATCCTGTGTTCCAGGAGGTCAATTAGGTTATTGTGTTTGACAGTGTCAAATGCCGACGAAAGGTCGAGAAGGATCAATAGGCAAGATTCATTATGATCCAGTATTCTTAGCGCATAATCTACAATGTGAGTGAGTGCAGATTCTGTACCATGACCCGAGCAGAAACCAGATTGAAATTGGTCCAGGAGTTGGAAATGATCTATGTGGTTACAGAGTTGGGCGAGCACACATTTCTCCAGGAGCTTTGCCAACGTGGGGATGTTAGAGATTGGGAGGAAGTTAAGTAGGTCTGTGGGATCAGCAGATGGTTTCTTTAGAATAGGGGTAACTTGCCCTGATTTTTGGCAATCCGAAATAGCACCTTGCCGAAGTGAAGCATTGACCATCTTTGTCCAAAATGATAGTAAGGGGGTTCTAATTTCAGAGAAGAGGTTCAATGGCAGGGGGTCGTTGTAGTGATTAGAAGGTTTCAGAGTAACTAGCGTTTTACGTATAGTGCTTTCATCCAAGGTTTTAAAAAGGCTCCAAGATGCGTTGTTTATGGGTGGGCAAGGCTGCGCAGGGACGGTGACATCCAACCATGGAGAAAGGAGGGTGTTTGGCAGTCTGATCGACATGTGCTGAAGGGCTGAGCGTAGCTCAGCTTCGATCTTAGTAGTCTTATCTGTGAAGAAATCAGCAAATTCTTTGCAGTTTGGCTGTGTCCCATGACCAAATGCAGAGAGACTAGGATGACTATTAACTTGAGACTTGATGAGTTCAAACAGTTTTTTGGGACGGTTGTTTACCTGCTCTAGTTGATTTCTGAAGAAGGTGGGTTTTGAGCATCTCATGCTTCTTAGTGATCTCATAAGGTAGAGATGTTCAAGGGAGGGATAGGATCTCCACAGTCTTGCTGAGGCGTCTTGGCACTGAGGTGAGTGGAAACCAAACAGGTACTGATGGCTCTTAGGGCATTGAGAAGAGCCAAGTCTTATCGATTTACTGAAAAGGGCCCTGTTTGATTGTAATCTAGTCATCAGGGGGAGGGAGTTCCACAGGGTTGCTGCTTGATATGAGAAAGCCTTTCCTCCTCATTTGGCTCGTTTGATCTTAGGGACCTGAACCAATCCTGCATTGGCAGACCTGAGACAATGTTGCAGCTGGTATAGAGGAAATAGGGTTTGAATGTCCGCAGCTCCTCCTCCATACAGCGCCTTATGCACTAAATAGAGTGCGTTAAAGTCCACTCTCCGACGAACCGGAAGCCAACGGAGCTGCTTAATACTAGCAGACATGGGGTGATGTTTGAGTAAATCAAGCAAAACACAAGCAGCAGCGTTTTGAAGTGACTCAAGTTTAGTGATCTGTCCTTTGCTCGCACCTAACTATAGAGCATTACCATAATCAACTCTAGAAAGAACCGGAGCTCCGACTACTGTTTTGCTAAGTGATAAAGGAATAAATGGGAGAATTTTTGCACAGAACTTTTAATGTGAAGAAACATGCAGAAGAGTTTTGATTTATTTGTGGGGCAAGTTTCAGATCCTCATTGAACACAAAGCCAAAGTTCCTAGCCTTGGACACAGGGACCAAGCAGTTACCCGCTTCAGGGGGCCACCATGCTTGATTCCATACAGACGTTTTTTGACCAAACTCAATTACCTCAGTTTGTTTAGAGTTAAGCTTCAGGAAGTTCGAGTTCATCCAAGCCATCACATCCGTGAGGCAGTTGCAAAACCTGTCAGCTGTTAAATCCACACTTTGCATCACCAACACCACTAACTGTGTATCGTCTGCATACGCCCCCACATAAGACAATGATCTTTGATTAATCTTGCCAGTGGTGTAACATATAAGTTAAACAGTGTCGGAGACAAGGCCGACCCCTGTGGGACTCCACATGGGAGGTGGAAAATTCCTGACTGAAGGCTGTCCCAGTGAATCAGTTGTTCCCGAGATGCTACGAATGAAGTAGAGTTAACTCTGCACCTTCAACACCTGCTGCCCTCAGTCGGCATAGCAAAAACGCATGATTTACGGTGTTGAAAGCTGCAGTCAGATCAAGCAGGATGAGAGCAGCTCTATCCCCTCCATCCATCACTTTAAGGATCTCTTCAGTGGCCATATTTAAGGCTGAATCAGTGAATTGCCGAGATCTAAAGCCATGTTGGGTGGAGTCAAGGATGTTATTAGAATCCAAATAGTCTGTCAATTCCAAGTTCATAGCTTTCTCCAGACTTTTTGATGGTAACGGAAGGCAGAATATTGGGCAATAGTGTGTTGCCGCCGTAGGATCTAAAGAAGCCTTTTTTAGGATGGGTCTGATGCATGCCTTTTTCCAGGAAGAAGGGAATTTCCTGGAGCTAGTGATTTCATTTAGTAGATTGGTCAAAAAGTACTAAGTTCCTCGGGAACCAAATGCAATATGCGCAGGGGACAGGGGTCCAGCGGACAACTGGACTTGGTCTGTAGCAGCAAATTTGCTACTTGATCGGCTGCTAGAGCAGAAAAACGTGACAAGCTATGCAGTGATAGAAGCTCATCCAATAGCTCTGCACTGTTCTTTTCAGGATCACTTTCTGAGGTTAATAGTGCATTATAGACTGTACAGACTTTATTCTGAAGAAAGGGGGCGAAATAGACTGATTTGGCATGTTTTATAGCTGCCTTGTATTCCTCAAAGGTGATATTATATTCCTTTTTATGATCCACACTATAGTCCGATCTCCAAATATGCTCCTTGCGCCTGCATTTAACTTCAATTTGTTGGAGCTCAGCTGAGTACCAAGGTGAGGTAACTTGTTTGTTTCAGGAATGCTTTGTGGTTACAGGAGCAAGCGTATTTACTGCTGAACTGAGCCAGATATCAAAGTTTCTGGCTACAGCATTGGAATCAGATGCCACATCAGGTGGCTCCCTCGCCAGAGCAGTTTTCAAATCACTTTTTTGGATGGATTTCCAAGAACGAGATTTGACCATACCAGATCTTTCCCGACGGCACCTCCTCATATGAGGGTTTGTTATAGTGAAATATACTGCGGAATGATCAGACCAAGGTAGTGGTTGCACGCTGACTATCTCCAGATGTTGGTTTGAAGACTTTGGAGGACAGTCTTTTTAGCTGTAGCGGCGCCACCGAATCTAAAACAATTGTCATGGAGCAGTTATAATGGTCTGTAAGGTCATGGACATCAGACATGTTCTTAGGAGGGGACAAGATGTAATCGCAGAGAGCCGTCAGATCATGGGAATGGTACTCTGAGGCACTCGCAATCGAAAAAAAGCATTGCAAAACCCTTGAGCGTACCTGGAGGCGCTCCTATGACCCTCTAGCAAAAACTAGCTATAGATCTGCCACCAAAGCCTATCACAGACTGATAAAAAAAGCTAAAGCCACCTATTATACCGATCTGAGTAATTCCAGCACTAATCGTTCGAAAACCATCTTTTCCCTAATAAAATATATGACTAAAACGCCTGAGGCAACAAGCAGCACAATAATCTCCGACTTTCAGTGTGATGAATTGGCCTGTTTTTTTGTTAACAAAGTAAAAGGAATCTATGCTTCATTAAACCTTGAGGAGTCTGTTATGACCTACAGTGAAGCCACTGGCACATATGATCTATCCTACTCTCTTCTTACTCTTCCACCTCTTACTCAGACAGATCTGGAACTCCTGGCCTCTAAGGTGAAGTCTGGGTCACCAGATGACCCTGTAAAACCTGAGATGTTCCGATTACACCAGGATTCCATCTTGCTCGAGGGATGGCAGCTGATCAATAGATCGCTCCAATCAGCTATAGTCCCCAGCTCCTGGAAACACGCTAAGGTGGTCCCTTTGCTGAAAAAGCCCACCTTAGATCCTTCGCGGCCAGAGAGCTTCAGACCCATCTCTTTGTTGCCGTATCTGGCCAAGGTAACGGAATATCATGTTAATTCCATCTTGACCAAATACTTGGAGACTATTGGGATCCTGGTTGAGTCTCAAAACGGTTTCCGAGCTAATCACAGGAGTCCGCTCTTTTGGCAGTCACTGAACAGCTGAGGGCTGCACAAGAGCTGGGCGATACTTCAGTCCTGATCCTGCTGGACTTGAGTGCGGCCTTCGACACGGTCTCCCATAAGATCCTACTTAAGCGACTTGGGGAGATCGGGGTCGGGGGCGGGGCCCTGGATTGCTTCACGTCTTTTCTATCTGACCGTTCCTTCCAGATCCACGCCCCACCGTACTCATCCAGCAGGCTCCCCCTCAGCTGTGGGGTCCCACAGGGGTCTGCCCTCAGCCCCACGCTGTTTAATGTGTACGTCCGCCCCCTGGCCGTGTTAGCCAGGGAGCGTAATATCAAATTAACAACATACGCCGACGACACACAGCTTATTTTCACCTTCTCCAGTGACGCCGAGATGGACCGAGTTAAATTTCAAGGAGATGTACTAGCCATCTCTGGCTGGATGTCAGAGAATTGTCTCCAACTCAACTCGTCTAAAACCGAGGTGCTCTTGGTTGGCCGTGATCCACAGAAGTGGGATGAGCATTGGTGGCACCCTGCATTGGGTTCACCCCCGATTCCAAAACAGGAAGTAAAAAATCTGGGGGTCCTCCTGGACAACTCTCTTGCTCTCGACTCCCACGTAAAAAGAGTGGCAGGCACCTGTTATGGTCGTCTACGCTCTCTCAAGCCCATTTTAGGTTTCTTTGAGCCTCCCACCCGTCAGACAATAGTCCAGTCCATGGTTCTATCTCATCTGGACTATTGTAATGTGCTCATGCTTGGCTCAAACCTGACAGTCACAAAAAGACTTCAAAGGGCTCAGAACGCGGCCGCCCGCATTCTTCTTGCCTTGCCGAAACACTGCCCCACCTCACAGATTTTACGTCGACTACATTGGTTACCCATTAAACAAAGAATTCAATTAAAAACTCTCTGCTTAACTGACACAATTCTTCATGGCCATGGCCCCCAAATATTGCAGGGACTCTGTACTTTCTACACTCCCACGCGTGCTCTCCGTTCTGCTGATCTCCATCTCGCCTGCACCATTAGGGTGCGTAGGAGTAGAGCTGGGGGTCGCTCTTTCAAGTGCATGGCTCCGACACTTTGGAACTCCATCCCCCTGGAAGCACGTAATACCATGAACCATCTGCTCTTCCGAAAACTAATCAAAACGTGGCTGTTTTCCTCCTTCTAGGGCCCTCCTCCCGGACACTGACCGCTTTCTTCCCTATCTATTATGCGCCTGCCATGCCCTACTGTTGGTCCGTTTGCTAGCGCTGGGACGCCCCGTTGCTGGGGTAGCCACGCGCTATACAAATACATTTAACATAACATAACATAACATTTTTACAAAGTTCGATGTTTGTAAGGGATCCTGGGTAGCAAACCCTGGTGCGAGCCACACAAGTCACCCTATCCTGGATTCCCCTTGGTGTCTAATTTTCCAAAATGTACAGATTTTCTAGGTTTTCCTAGATGCTGGCTGAGCTAGGGTCTAAAATCCACAGCTAGGCACATTGTGAAAAAAGGGTCAGTTTTTACTGAAAAAATGTGATGTGTCCAAGTTGCGTTTTGGGCTGTTTCCTGTCGCAGGAACAAGGCCTAACCAGACCAATGAGGTACTGTTTTTATTGGGAGATTTTGGAGAATGCTGGCTGGGTGGAAGTTTGTGGATCCACGCAGATTCCAGAACTTTCCATCACAGAAATTTGAGGAAAATGTTTTTTTTTCACAAAGTTTGAGATTTGCAAGGGATTCTGGGTAACAGAACCAGGTGAAAGCTGAAGAAGTTACCCCCATCCTGGATTTCCCTTGGTGTCAAGTTTTTACAAATGTACAGATGTGCTAGGTTTTAGGTGCTGGCTGAGATAGGGCCCAAAATCCACAGGGAGGCACATTGCAAAAAATGTGTCAGTTTTTTGTGTAAAAATGTGATGTGTTCTCATTGTGCTTTGGGCTGTTTTTCTGCTGCGGGCACTAGCCCTACCCACACAAGTGAGGTACCATATTTATTGGAAGGCAGGGAGGAATGCTGGGTGGTTGGAATGTTGTGGCTCCCCACAGAGTCCAGAACTTTCCATCACAGAAATGTGAGGAAAATGTGTTTTTTATTAACACATTTTGAGGTTTTCAAGGGATTCTGGGTTACAGAACCTGGTGAGAGCCACACATATCACCCCATCCTAGATTTCCCTGGGTGTCTAGTTTTCATAAATGTACAAGTTTTCTAGGTTTCTCTGGTGCTGGCTGAGCTAGGGCCCAAAATGCACAGCTAGGCACATTGCAAAAAAGGGCCAGTTTTCAGTGGAAAAATGTGATGTGTCCCTGTTGCATTTTGACTCATTTCTTCTTGTAGGCACAAGGCCTACCCACACAAGTGAAGTACAATTTTTATCAGGAGACTTAGGAGAATACAGAATAGTAGAACTACTGTTATTACCAGTTGTCTTTCTATGTATTTCTGCCTTCTAAATGTAAGACAGTGTTTAAGAAAAAGACATTTTGAAAAATTCCCCCTAATTTAGAGGCTAGTATGGCTTCCCACAAATTCATAGATTTGCAAATAACCACTGCTTCTAAACTCCATATCTCCTTTCCATTTTGGAAATACATAGGTTTCAATGATACCTATTTTTCACTCTTTATATTTTACCAAATAAATTGTTGCATACCCGGTACACAATGAAAAACCATTTTAGTGTGGATCACAGTTATTGGCTCTGGGTACCTCAGGTTCTTAGTGAACCTACAAACCCGATATATCCCCACAACCAGAAGGGCCCTGCAGATATAATGGTATAGTGCTTTAAAATATCTAGCAAAGTTAGAAGAAGATACTGGTGAAAATGTAGGCACAAATGGGTGTTTTTTTCAACTCAATTTCAATAGTTTTTTTTTATTTTAACTGTACTTTCCATAGGAAAACCTTAAAGGATCTACACAGATAACCCCTTGGTTAATTGAGAGTTTTGTCTTCTTTTCAGAAATGTATAACTTTCCGGGATCTATTATTGGTTTTACACTCATTTCTACCTCTAACGGAAGGAGGTTGAAAGTACAAAAAAATAGGAAAAATAAGCTATGTCCCAGTAAAATGCCTAAACTGTGTCGAACATTTTGGTTTTCTGACAAAAGTCTGCCTATGCCTGAAAGTTGGAAAGATGGTAATGTCAACATCACAAACCCTTTGATGATACCATTTGCAGGAAAAAAAACAGATGCTGGTTTCTGCAGCACTTATTTCCCATTTTTCCCCAAAAATCCAAAATGTAGCTACATTTTGCCTAATTTCTCAGTCCCCTCCAGGGAAATTCACAAACCTGGGTACCATTAGAATCTTCAGCATGCTGGAAGAAAAGGACTCAAATTTGGCATGGATACCTTATGTTGACAAAAAGGTATGGGGCCTAAGCGCGAAATACTCCAAATAGCCACCAAAGGGTGTGGCATGGGGGAAGGCAAGTCAGGGAAGGGGCTAATTACTCTGAAATTGTGTATAAAACCCTGGTTTTGGGGGTGAGCCAGAAGACGTTCCTGTCTAGTAGGGGCTATGTCTATTTATTGGGAGGCCTTTCCTTTTCTGCTGGAGATGCTGTTGGTTTCTTTTGTGATTATATCAATTATAATGTGATGACTTTCCTTTTCTACCAAGGACTCAGGGGCATGTTACCAAGGGTGGCGATTGGCAATTATCGCCGGTTTAGCAGCCGTTTTCGGCCGCTGAGCGATGCTAATTCTATCGCTCTATTAGCAAGCTAACTGATGTTAGCGACAGCTTTTAGGCAATGCGAGCGGTTTGGGGCCCGCTTTGCATGTCAGCGATATTTATCGCTAATGACATGCAAAGTGGGTGTACCCAACCTGTTAGCGACTGCAAGCATTCGCTAACGTCGCTATCGCCTATTAGCAAGGCAGGTGTAGCGATGGAAATATTCCCGCTATCGCCAAGAACTAACTCCTCCTCAGACCAGTTCTTAGCCATGTTATCCAATGGGAGGTGGATAACATGGCTAAGAGCATTTCGTCGCTAATGCGCGAATATCGCTGTATTCTCAGCGATATTCACGCATTTCGCCGCTATCGCTGGATATTTTAGCACAATGGAGAAAAACGTTGCTAATAGCATGTTTTCTCTGCTAATAAATCCAGCAATAGGCAGAGATTAAAAAAAATGCACTAAGCGCATTTTGCGATAAATATTGCTATTCCTTGGTAATATGCCCCCCAGTTCTCTCCACTTATAATTTAACTGTTCAGTTGGGACTTACAATAATTGGATTTTTGTCTATGTATGATGGATTTGAGACTTTACGGCATATTTTGCAATACTCTGTACCCCTTGATTTTGAGATGTTGTAATAAAACCCTTTACCTATTCTTGATCTCGAACTCAGTTACTGAATGTTCCCAGTTAATTATTCAAATTCAGCCAAACTAATGTTAGGTCTGATAATGAGGATGGGGTTCTTTATTAAAAAAGTGAGGGTTGAAGCGGAACCGCTAAAGGTAAATTTGGGGTGATCTGAATTGCAGAGTGCCTAAACTTTGGGGTTTGGGGTGCTGCTCCCCATACTAGCAGGTCCAGCTCAGTGCTTGTAAGTTCCCAAAGGAGACATGAAGTTCATGCTTCTTCCGTGACAATCACCTATAATCTGCAACACACAACCCTTGTTACACAAGAAATTCACACCAAACTTCACTCCGACATACCTCTCTCAGGAATAGAGATGATCATTGGGGAGAAGTTCCGGATGTTATTTCCACCAGCTTCAGGAGCTACAAGGCAATCAGAAATTCAATTCCTGAATCTTTGGAGCACTTAATTGTGAAGTGCATCACAAGGGCCTTGAATTTCTTATCTTTGGAAGCAATTTCCCCACTACACAAAAACCTTTCTTCTTTCCATCAGTTATTTTTGGCCCAACTAAAGGTTCCAGCCTCTATCCAACCTAACAGTTTTAATTAACATCTGCAACAGTTGTGTCAGTGACATACTGAAAACCATTCTCGACAAGTAATCACATATAAGGAGGAGCAGATTTACAAGCCCCTTGTTACACTTTTGCGCTGCAGCTGCGTCACTTTTGTTCTGCAGTGGTGGTGTAAACAATGCAGACAATTTACAACATGAATCATCTAGGGAGATGTGTCACATTGTAAAGCCCTGCATCACAATATACCTGCATCAGGTATAATGTGCGGAGGGTGGGCATTCCCACACAGGAAAGCCTCATAAAAGTGTGCCACTTTTAGGATGCCACTGTGTCAAAACCTTACGCCTGCTTGAAGCAGCATAAGGAGTAACGCAGTATAAAGAGTATAGGCCCCCCACGCATTCCTGGAGTTGTGTTGTGCTTGCAAGACAGCAACGCATGACGTTTGGGCCAACAGATGTGTCAGAATTTCGGATGCATCTGACAATCCTTGCGCCATGATACGCCATATAGAAAATATGGCGCATAAATGGTGGAACAAGGGTATCGCAGGCTTTGTACAGTTTCTTGTAATTCTGCCCAGGTGTCTTTAAAGTTTAGTTGTATGGTTTGTCACACAAGGGAGTCTCAATGGCTCCCATCACCAATCATCCACTGTGCCAGCACCAGCTTCCGCAAGAAGGTGTCATAATCTGCTCAACTGGGAATTTTTTTTTTTTTTTTAAATATACTTCATCATCCACTTGTTCAAATTGTCCCCACGGCAAACATTCATCATAAAAAAAACGTGACCTGTATTGTTGCAGAGTGACTTTAGGTCTGTATTTACTCCCATACTCCCTAAAACAATCTCAATGGCAGACTAGAATGTTGCCTAATAAACCAAACTCTTGTGAGAAAATCCGCATTTTGAAAATGTCTATTTTCGTTTTATCTATCAGATTCTGTCTCTCTTGTCACCTTGTGCTGGCAAGAAAGAATAAATAAAGACTATGCTAGTTGTTGAAGATCCTATTTAACCCTTTCCCTGCGGGGCGAATTCCCCCATTGTGCTGGGGGCGGGGGCACGCACAGCGCCCCGGCGCTCATGACGAGCTGAGCTCATCATGGCCACACCCATTTCTTTAGAACGCTCAGCACAGCGGGGGAAATAGCCCCGCGTGCGAGCGTTGCGGCCGTTATGACGAGAACACAGACACCGTGAGCATGTGAGGGATTAATGGAGAGCCTAAACACTTTTAAGTTCCTGTCTTTGGAACACTTGGATAGAAACAAAATTGTTTTAAAGCAGAAGTTAAATCAATCAACTAACTTGTTCCCGCTTTTATTGGATAAGGTGGCGATTGCAAAACAAAGCATGCTTGGCCGGTAATTAACTCGTACAATAAAACCGAGCCCCAACCCTATTTAACCTCCCATTTAAACTGGTTTTAAGGGATAGATATCTTATGTTAAGATTTGGTCGCTATCCAACAAAGGATGGGACTCCGAGATGAGTACAAAATTGTAGATTATGTGGTTGTGTCAATGAAACGCTATTGCATATTGTATTTATTTGCTCTGGATTGCGACAAGAGAGACAAACACTGTTAAAAAACATTTTTAAGGAAATAGGAGTAAGAATGTGCCGCAAAACAATTATATCTTCCTATATATTCCTCCTAGGGAATACCACCGGTTTAACAACCCATTTATAAGTTCATCCTTATAGCTGAGAAAAAACTGACCCAGACTGATTTTGCCTGTGTTACAGGAATACTATATGGTTATATTAATAACCTTGTTGTTGTATTATTATTGCTATTGTATCGATGTAAGATGGGTGTCAGTTAAGGTAAAACCTTACTGTTTGCAATTAGTAAAGCTCATTACGACCAGATAATCAAGCTGCTGAACTACCCAAAATTAGTCAAATAATTTGTATCAATCTTAACTTGCTCCTTTAAAAAATGTTTTTGTAAGAACGAAGGCACGCGTAGACATTTCAAACTTTTTAATGATATTTATTTGAATTTATCAAGAAGTCCTCCTTTGGCTAGTTTCAGAAATGTGTTCTGAAACATAGGTTTCCTTGTATATGATCCCAATAAAATGCTGTTATGCTTCGAGTAGAGACACAGAGGCCCTTTATAGATTAACAGCCTGATTCATGTAGCTAACAGCGCTCGCAAAAGGGCCAGATTCTGAGAATCTGGCCCTTTGCGAGTGCGATTTTTGCATTTGGTATTCATGATCCCAAATGCAAAAATCGCTATTAAAGAATTAGCAAATATGCGAGGATTAGCATTTAAGGAATCTCTATTAGAGATTCCTCAAATGCTATTCATGACACATTAAAAAATTGCGATTTTGCACTTTTGGGCCGCTATTTACCGAGAGGTCAGACCTCTCGGTAAATAGCAAAAACTCAAAGAGCAAAAACTCAGAAAAATGCTTTTAAAAGCATTTTTCTAAGTTGCATGTTGCACACACACATGTCCTTTGGACATGTGTGTGCGCAACACCTGTTCAAATGTGCATTTTAGGGGTGCTACAGGGTGTCCTTTGGACACCCCTGGCACCCTTAAAATCGCTATCTTATTTGCGAGTAGCAAATTGCTACTCGCAAATAAGGGATACTCCCCATTCATTCCTATGGGCCTCTTGGCCCATAGGAATGAATGGGGAGTTTTTGCGAGTAGCAAATTGCTACTCGCAAATAAAGAACATGTAGGAATCGCTATTTATTTAGCAATTCCTACATGAATGCCGTTTTGCGTGTCCTCAATAGCGAGTCGCTATGATTCGCTATTAGGGCCACGCAAAACGGCCCGTACATGAATCAGGCTGTAAGTTATTGTTTATTATTATTAAATGTGACATGTGTCAGTATCAAGAATAGCTTGTTTGACGAGATTACACAAAGGCAGTTTAATTACTTGGCTGGGCAAGGCGGATAACATTGAACGTATGGAAGGTTTTATTATTATTATATAGAGTGGTTACATAATGAAATGAAATGACTAAATATTACTTTTATGGTGTTTTATGTGATGTTAAGGCTCCAGTATGGCATGTCATCGCTGAATTATCTTAAAATTTGTAATGTATCTGTTCCAAAATTATTTTTGACAACTGTGTTTTAAGAAACTTGATGGTTTTATTCTCCATGATTGTAATGATTTTTATTAATTGTTCAATAAAGACTTACAAACTTGACTGATCCACTGAATGCTTACCGAATTCACTGGTGTGGTTTCACTCATGTTTTTCTCTGATTTTAAAATCAAACTCTACCGTGTGATGCTCTCTTTAGATTTCCAGAAATCCTCCAGCGAATCCTCCTCTTGTCTGTCAGCCCAGGTCTCCCTCCTCTCTGGCAGAGGATTACCACAAGGTATCAGACAATGCCTTGGATATCTAACAAAGAATCAAGTACTGAAGAGAACCAAACTGACAAATGTGATCTCATCTCTCACCATTTTCTGAATCACAAACTCCTCACCACCCCTCATCAATGTCCTGAGAGTAACCAACGTTGTGGAGAGACAGTCCCTCTCCACCTTAATCTATTGCATTTAATATAATTATTCAGAAAGAAATCCATCAATAGTTACAAACTTCTGAATTTAAAAAGATTGATATGTCTTAAACTTTGAGAAATTATATACAATGGCGTAATTAAACTTTGTCAAGTTGTCACTAATTTCAAACAGTCAAAACACATTTACCACATTACATTTGCCTTTTAATTGTCCATTCTAAGCATTAAGAATCCAAAGTTTCAATCCAATTCTAAATGTTCCTAGTAAATATATTGTGAAGGAATACATGGTGTATGTATTTATGCAACCCATTTCTACCCAAGAGCAATGGAGAGTAGTTCACTGAAGCACTAGGGGAGAGGATGTGGCCGAATAGGCTATGTCTGTGAATCTCAAATCAGATTTGATTCTTGTCAATGACTGCTCAACACATCCTGTGATTCTGGGCAAATCACCTCATCTCCCCGTGCCTAAAAAAAATTAATGTGTCCTTGTGTAACGTAACTTGTGCTCATGTAAAGCGCTCAGATACCTGTAGTGTCAAATTTGCGCTATATCTCTGTAAAAAAAATAGGGCATAATACCTTGGAGGACTAAATTATTTAGGATTATGTACACAGTTCTGCTGTTTCTACATTTTCATTTAACAAACTGATAGAGTCACTTTTCTTTTTTGAGTTTTGGAAGGTCACTGGAATACGGCTAAGGTTTTAAACCCCTTTATGAGCTAAGAGGAAAGTTATATTTTGAAATGTACTAGAGGTGACGTTAAAGGGCAGGCAGGCTCTAAACAATGGGCCACATTTATGAGGCCTTGCGTCAGTTTTGCGATTCCGATGCGTCACTTTTTGTGACGCATCGGCAGCGTAAAACATGCCTCCTGTTGCGCACTATTTACAAAGTGACGCATCTAAGCAGATGCGTCACTTTGTAAACCCCTGCGCTACATTATACCTGCGTCAGGTATAATGTATGCAGAGGGGGCGTTCCCCCGCAAAAAGCCTCGTAATAGTGACGCAGTGAAATCTATGAGATTTCACTGCGTCACTTTTAGGACGCTGTTGCGTCAAAATCTTGCGCCTGCCTCCCAGCAGGCGTAAGACTGACGCAAGCCCTTTCACATGGGGCTTTCCCCATGTGAAAGGACGCATTGCTGGAGTTGCGTCACTTTTGTGACACACCCCAGCATTGCGTGACTTTTGCGCTTACAGATACGTCAGAAATACTGACGTATCTGTAACTCCTTGCGACATGATGCGTCATACATTAAATATGACGCATCATTGGTGTCGCAAGGAGTGCGCACTGAGAAGTGACGCATCGCTGCTTTCACGCAGCGATGCGTCATTTCTCATAAATGAGGCCCCATGTGTTAAATGAATAATTTAACCAATTTAGATCGAGCCTTATTCGGGACAAAGTAGGCTCAATTACATTTCTATTGAAGATAATTCATTATCTTCATGCTGCAGTTTATTTATAGAGAGATTATGTAATATTTGACCGGCGGCTGGATAAATAGTGTGAAGGAAGGCTTTATTCATCCGGACATGAATGAGAAAGGGCCTCCAAGCAATGGTAGGCTGGTGCCCATTTTGCAACCAAAAAGGAATGCACTATTAGGAGGTGACTGGAACTTAGTCCAGAATCTGTACATGGAGAATTCTGACCACCCTTGCTCTCAGAATGCCTCGGAAAGAAGGCTACTTGGGTTTATGATGTCAGATAACTCCATGGTGGACCCCTGGAGTTTACTTTAGCACACAAATTGGAACTGCACTTACGCGTCCTGTTATCCCCACCCTTCTGGCTCACGTACTTGACACTGCCTTTCCAAGGGTTTCAGATCACAAACATATCTGGCTTGATCTGGGTGTATTGAGACCACCTCAGAGTCAATGAAGAGTGAATCTGTCTCACTGCAAATTGCCCGACGACAACACTCAACTACGCTCCCAACTCGAGGTCTTTTGGGAACATAATAAAGAGTCATTTGACTCCTCTAATAAACTTTGGGCAGCTAGAAAGGCAACTGTAAGGGGATATCATCTGAGACACACCCCATAGGAAACAAGAGGCCTCCAAGACCAAAACCAGACTAGAACTCAATGATAATAGTATAATGATATACTTTCAGAAGCGAACAAAATCTCATCACTATTATCAAATTCGCCTATTATGAACTCTCCATCAAACCGAACTCAGAAATATGTGGTCGGGCAGGCTCTGCCACCTAGGCCCGAGGTTGCTGATTCACAGGCCGCACTTAACAAATACTGATTGATTGATTGACAAATATTCTATATACGAATGATGTTGATTCTATAAACATTGAAAATGTTCCTCTGTGTATCCTTTGCATATTTCTCTGAGCAAAAGAGAGCATGAGTGGGTGAGAGAAATGTTCTAGATCTGTCACCAGTAGTCATGATCAGTCGTTGCCAAAACTGTTTACTCTATGCATAGTTTAAGAAGGCTTATGGTGGCTCTGAGAGGTAGCTGATCTATGTGGCAACATATCCTGCGGGGGGCACAGAATCAGTCTGGCCCCGTCCCAAAGTTTATGTCATCCACAAACACACAGTTCCTACTGGTTAGCGGAAACTATATGACATGGTGCTGCCAATTTGAGACATCTGTAATGGTAGGGAATATCCTCCTCAGCTGAGTAGGAATACCCTATGATGTGTCAGAAATGATGTGTTGGTAATTCAAGCTTAAAAGGATCTAATTCCCACTGTGATGGCCTTATTTGTGCTTCAATTTTGCATACATGGCACAAAACATCACTGAGAACTGGAGATATGCAGTCACTCAGAAGCTACTACAAAAATGATCTCATACAAGATGGTGGGGACGTTACCTTCATGGTAGAGGCACACGAAGCATATAGAACAGAGGTGTTTTACTCTTGGGTTTAATTCCCAGCTGAAGATAATGCAACACTGGTATTTTACACATCCACTGAGGATCAGATACCAGATGAATACACTACATATGAGGAATATAAGTTCCTCTCACTTAACAAGAACATATTAATTGGCTACATTTGGTTTAGGATTACAGGGGAACATTTTAGGGTGATGTAGTGGGGATGTTGGGGGCGAAATTAGGGGGAAGGGCTGATGGATCAAGATGAAGTGTGTGAGAGGTTTGTGATGGTGGTGAATGTAATCATAGGTGATTATGAGCAGATATATGTTAATGCAATGGGGTGTGCATGGGGACAGGGCGCAAAATCTAAGGGGAGCGTAGGGCAGCGGAGTGAATATCGTAGGGACAAGGAGACTGCATATGATTGTTGAATGTAGAATACACATGGGTGTGGATGGCATTTGGGTTAAAAATGGGTTTGGTTAGTGTAAGTATATGAGTTTTGTGGGGAGCAAGATTGAAAGAGAAGCGCGTCAGGCGGATCAAGTAATAGATTAAAGCACCGGGAATGACCTAGAAGCTACATTAAGAATACGTTTACAGATGAGAAAGGGGAGATGACAAACAATGGGTTTAGGGGAAGTATGTGGGAGGGAAACACAATAAGTTGGGAAATAATTGGGAATTTTGGCAGTTGTTTGATTTAAAGCGTTACATTAGAAAGCAGGTTACATCGCGTGGAATATTTTTGAATAATTGTATAACCATTTGCATAACTATTTGTGAAACAGCTATGATGTTAGAAGGTTAAATATTAATAGTCATTTTATTGTATTTGTCGTTGTAGCGACCCCTGATGAAGAGCACCAGTGGCCCGAAATGCAGTGGGTTATAAAATAAACAGCACTGCCTAAGACGAATTTGCATTTTTTGTGTTTTTCGCAAGAGGTTCGGATGGCCCAGCTTAAACATTCGAAACTGTGAAAATTGGCAAAACCACTCCGCATGTGGAGAAAAAAGGTTGAAATTAAGTTGAACTACAATGTTTATTCCTATGGATTGCTATGGATTACATGGATAAAATTGGCATCACTAGATAATGGCCTAGCAGGTGACTTCAGCTGTGCGTTTGGACGGAGGAGATGATGCCCCGAGCAGTCAATGTGATTTCCCCAGGTGCCTTTTGGGCATGGCAATAGCCAAACTGCACGGATTTAGTTTCAAAATGGACAAATATGAAGATAAGACATACAAGTCAGGTGTGCATAACTATTGTTGAAAATTCATGATGACATATATTTGACAGATAATTACCTTATAGAGCACTTGACCAGTAGATCACATTAACCTGGGGTTTGCTAACATGGGCTATACATTTAATTTCAAGAAATTAAAAAATCGCCCACCTCAGTGTCCTGTTTCTGGGATATGAGTTCTCTAGTGCAAGAGGGTATTTTTTACCCCATGTCCTTCTTTTCCTTCAGGCACTTATCCACCTTTCCACATCCTTCTGGCCCCCCTGATCCTTCTCACTCTGTTCCAGTACCCCAGTCCTCTTTTCCCAAGTCCTGTTCCTCTAGTCCATGTATTCCTGACCTTGGCCCTTGTGGATTAGGTCTCCCTAGGTCTGATTCTTCCTGTCCCTGGTCCTTGTAGCTCTGGTATCCTAGTCTTCCAGATGGTCCATCTCCAGGCCCATATCTTCCTATCACTCCGATTGTTGGCCTTGTTTTGGCTTCAAGATTTCTTTTACTGGGTTTAAGGTAATGCCTCTTTTTGCGAGGTCATCCCCAAGTTATTGGAATGATACTTCTGATATTTTGATTCACAGTGCACTGCTAATCAGACCTCAATGCCAATGTCCTGATCTCAAAGTGCATGTTGAATTGTTTGTACCCAATTGGAAATGTCAAACTTACCAGTAAGTTAGAGGGGTACCTTATTGATTGCAGCAATGGCTGTGCCACCCTGGAGATCCCAGAAGTAAAACAAGTTTTCCAATCAGCCACTGCAGACTGGTAGAGCAGTTGTGCTCTGCTGGCCCGGCTTTGTCATTGAATGCTAATGCAGATAAGGAGTGAGAATCTCAAATTGTTGAGGTGGTCCATCTTGGTACAGGAAATGGAATTCACGATGCAATACCATCCTGAGACTAAGCTCTCCAATGCTGATGGTCATGTCTGATGCATCCGCAGATGCAATGTCAGTCTCTCTCCACACCCTATACTTAAGGGTGAGGTCAGGATCCCCAGTAAATTGGGTGACTGTTGGGATCACTCTTTGTTCAGCTTTGTCTTTTTGAGCCAGGTTTGGACTAGATGTAGCTCATAATAGAAATGGCATCATGGCGGGGTTGAGCTTCAAGTAGATGCTTACATTCCATTTCTGGTATAGGTGCTGCCTGCTTGAGGTGTTGGATGTGTGGAGCTGATTAGACTTTAAAGTTCAGTTGGCGTTGCCATACAGTTTCATGTAAATGCTGCAGATGACCAAGCAAGATAGAACCCTGTCTGCAGCTGATAGTGATCGTCTGAACCCTGGGTGTGGTCATGCGAACCAACTGGTGTCTGTTGACTAGGCAGGAGGAGACCCAATGAAAGATGTTGCTGATGAATCCCAGTAGAACCTTAATGGTATGGGGTAGGTTGAGATTACCAATAGCAAAGGTAGTTTAGAGTTCTTACAGTGTCAGTAAGCAGGTTTCACCTTTTCCTATTGTTAGGAGGCCACCGCCTACGATATGTAGGTACCTCCAGGTGTATCTCTATTTACAGTACAAAAGTAATGTAGCAGGGTAATTTCTGTGCACTATTGTGTTAAATATTTAATGCACTAAGTCCAAAACGTTGCCCCAGGGATGTTAAGCAGCCACTGCACCCTTCAAGTAGGTGACCATACTGCCTCCAACCACAAAAAATGTAATCTCGAGCACCAATATTCAAATCACAGAGTTTCCACAACGAGTTGCTGTAGATATGTTATCCTCTTTATTCTAAATCGTTGTATGTCTTCCAAATATACTCTCTGTAGATACGATATATGTACATGTAGTCCTGTGATATCACCGAGGACTGTATGGACACTGGAACACGTCCACACCTTCACTGTGTCTTCCAAATATGCCATATTCATTCTGCGTGGATGTGGTGCATTGGGGATTGGGGAGATGTAGTGAGGGTGCTGATATGTTTTGGTGTTGGTATAGTCCTTGATGATATGATAGGATTATATATGCATATATTTTTTATTTAAATACAGACTGTGTACTTGGAAGACTTTGGGGAATGTTGACTATGATTTGGGTTGACAACCGCATTGATGAATACAGTAAGGAGTTGAACCTTAGGGGTCTTACAATTGGTTCGGACTTTGGTCAAATATGGGAGCACTAATGGCTTTACTTTATCCATTTAGGACATTGAAAGGCACTATACAATATTGTGTGCTCGTAATAACAGTACCTTTGCAATAGAAAGAATAGGTGAGTAGGTTTGGAATGGAATCAGTCTGCTGATGGCTGATATTTTAGTTTGAGCACAATACAGTTGAGTGAGGCATGACATGATTTTGATAAAAGAAATTATGAGGTTATCCTTCACCTCCTATTTTTTTCTTTTATTTGTTTCCGCTAAGTACGCATAAATATTGTTGTTGACAACAGATTGCACTGATCACAGGACTGTTCTAGGGTGTAACCATGGTCCTAGAACACAGTCACATTGGATGTCTATGGCAGTATCTACATACTACTTTCAGCCATTTAGCTAAGGCTACTCAGCGTCTAAATTTGTAGTTCCTTACGCAACAAATTCTTATCTTGGATCTATTGGTTTTGCTAATATTTGTTGATACTTGCCATTTAACTATCTATTCTCCTAAAATGTAACTGACAGCATGAAGAAGATCTTACCAGTTGCACATCTCCGGCGAGAAGACTCTAGATAGACTCTCCCCACGCTCCAAGACATTGCGTCATAGATTAGCAAATTTCGCAGCGTCAAAAATAAAACTTTGCAGCACACAATTGAATGTTATTACTTCAAAAAAAATTTTTTTCAGCCTTTAAAATGGAAGCTATTCGAGCAAAAGTATTAGATTTGAAATAGGCATGTTTAAGGGGATGGAGTTGTTTTTTCTTTACCTTTCTTACTTGAACACTCTGCTGTTTGTACTACCCATTGCTGAACCTGATGGGCTAAAAGGTGCTTCCATGGAGGTCACCCCATACACAAACTATACCTTTATACTTTCTCAGAAAGACTGTTCTATCGCATTTGAGTGCTGTGTACTCTTTTGAATGAGCCCAGTAGCTTCTTTCTCCATGGTGGTTACTTTTGTTGTATGTTAAAAGCTGCAAAAAGCCTTCTGCTCCATGGTATAATGAATAGCTGAGACTGATGAAGACTAGCTGTAAACAAGCTGAAAAGGAAGTGGAGGAAGAACTACTTAGAGATAGATAAGGCAGAGCTAAGAAAATCTGCTTTATACTTATAAAGAGTCAATAGGCAAAGCTAAGGCTAAATATCTTGAGGAAACTATTCATCTCTCTGCTAAAAAATCACAAACTCTATTTAGCCTAGTAAGAGGCCTGTCCAACCCAGACTGTGCTAAGTCTAATATCCTGGCTTCACAAGATCATTCGTTAACCTTTTTCGAGGAAACAATTAGTAACATTTTAACAAGGCTCAAATCACCGTGGAATGGGGATGGGCGCCAACATACAGGTAATGATACCTTATTAAATTATGGTATATATGATAAGGAACACATGATAGTTCTGGGCCATTTTCAGATGCCTTCACAAGAGGATTTCTATGCAATTGCTGCTGGCGTTTCCTTGGGTTCCCCTATGGACCCAATTCCACACAGGTTTTGGAAATTGTTTGGAGGTGAGCTCTTTCCGCTTCTATATCACATATGAAATCAATCTCTAACCACAGCTGTAGTTCAGGACTGCTGGAAAAAGGCAGTTGTCTCCCCATTGCTAAAAAAGGCCACACTGGATCCCCAGTGCCCCTCAAACTACAGACTGATTTCCCTGCTACCCTATCCAATTAGGATTCTGGAGAGGGTAGTGACCAAATCTCTTTAAAAATATGTAGAGGATAATGAGCTGTTGGACGAAGTTCAATGTGGTTTCTGCCCTGCTCATGGGACCAAGACCGCCCTGGTGGCAGTCTTGGATGACCTGAGAATGCGGGCCGACAGTGGTCACACAATCTTTTTAGTGCTGCTCGACATGTCGGCCGTGTTCGACACAGTTAACCATCAAACCTTGATTTGGAGATTGGAGGAACTGGGTGTTGTGGGTAGGGCGCGTGACTGGTTACACTCCTATCTTTCTAATAGGCAGCAGGCAGTGATTTTCTCACCGTTTCTCTTCCAGCATAGAGATGTTAAGCAGGGGGTTCCTCAGGGCTCGGCTATCAGCAAATCCTATTTAATCTATATCTTCGTCCCCTTATTGTTCTAAAAAAATCATTTGGCATCAATGTGCTCAATTACGCAGATGGCACTCAGCTTGTCTTCACTGTTGAGGGCAACAATGTAGTATCTCTGGAAAAGTTCCACAACTGTTTGCATCAAACGGCAGATTGACTGAAAGAGAATTCTTTCCAATTTAATGAGGAAAAAACTGAAGTCTTGTGCTGCACAGCAGGTAGAATTCAACGTCCTCTCCTAGAAGACTTCTGGCCTGGTTCGGCTAATAATTCCTTAGTGCCCGCTAACACAGTGCGCAATCTTGGAGTATTGATTGACAGCAATTTGCAATTGGACTCCCAGGTGAATAAAACGGTGAGCTCCTGTCTATCTCTGCTTCGAGCTTTGCGAAAGATACTCCCATTCTTGCCCACTAGTACTAGACCTCAAGTGGTTCGGAGCATTGTTTTAAGCAGAATAGACTATTGTAATGCACTTCTTTTAGGTGCCCCAGTCTCTTTGACCAAGAAACTACAAAGAGTACAGACTCTGGCGGCTAAGCTGGCACTAAACCGGCCATGCGGAGCCTCGGCCTCTCTGGCCCTTAGGGACCTACATTGGCTGCCTATTGTACAAAGAGTACAATTTAAGGCACTTTGTATTGTTTACAGGGCAGTACACAAAATCGGACCTAAAGTACTACAAAGGAAATTTGTATGGTACTCTCCGATTAGACCTCTGCGTTCCTCCTCCGCAAATCTGGTCTGTGTTCCCCATGTCAAAAAAGAATGGGAGGCAGATCTTTTAGCTACACAGCATCTAGACTTTGGAATGCACTTCCTCCGGAGCTTAGACAAATGAACACCTTGTCATGCTTTAGGAAGTAATTGAAAACCAAATTGTTCCCAAGAGAGTAGACCGTGCCTCTCTCAGCCTTGACACTCGCTGCTTGGTAATCTAAGCGCCAGGATTCCCTTGGCGTGACAGTCAAGCTATATAAGTGCACCCTACATTACATTACATTTCCCTCTACTTGTAGAGTCTCACTTCAAGAGGAGTCTCCATGCAATGAGAGCAGGTCGCGCTCCTCTACACCATCCTCTGTGCAATTGGACTCCTTTTAGTATCCCTCTGTAGGTCGCCTCACTCTGCCCCTTCCCTTTGCTTGTGTCCCATGTCTTCCCTTCCCTGTGTATAAGATCACTTCCTGGTCCTTCTATGTGCAGGTGGCATGACTCTATTCCTTCCTATAAAGTACCCTTTCCTATGCACTCCTATGACGATGCCCCCTGGGCAGATACCTAACTGTTCGTACTTACAGCGGTACCCGAGCAAACTTGGCTGATGCTGGGTAGAGCTGCCCTATGCAGCTATGGAGGAGTTTGGCTTGGGTGCACCGCCTCGGCTGGCACCTACCCAGCCGGACATCTGACATGGTTTTCCTTGTCTTCCTTGTCTCCCTGCTTTGTTTTCCTCCCCTGCCCCTCATCTTCCCAGTGTCTTGGCTATACTACACGTTAATTACTATATTATTGTGTAATCTCTTTTTTTTTTCCTGTGTCTATACTTTGCTCCTGTAACTGACGTAACTATGTAACTTGTAAACTGCTGATCCTCATGTAAAGCGCTCTGATACCTCCAGGTCTAGCCAGCACTATATAAAACTTTGCAAATAAAAAAAATAGTGAGGAGAACTTCCATGAGGGTGGATAGTTCTCCCTCCTTTCAACTGGGGGACAGGGACATACATTAGACCTGACATCCTTGGTGTGGCCTTTCCCCAAATTCTCTTTTGAATTTGTTTTTGTTCTGAAAACGCCACTTTAAGAAAGTTACAATTTACTTGACATTACCGCCACTTGATGCATGTTGCCAGTGTCCTGGGTCACATGACTGTGAATGACTTAGCTGCTGTTCTTTGTGTATGCCTTCCAGACAGTGAGACAAAAGGGGGCTAGGTGTTGGCAGGATGGGCCATCCTCCCAGGATGGCTGGGGTGGAGCTGTTCCCTGCCCCACTTACACTTCAAAAGGCTGCTCCCCGTACACACATAAAGTAACCTGACACTACCCTTTTCTTATCCCCAGATATCTTGGAATCATTACAAGTAATTTTCAGAGCCAGGTGTGGGTATAGGTCAAGGTGTTCACCCACTTCACTGAATGGCACGATTTGTAAATATTGGACCCTTAGAACACTTCTTCAGTACACTCCTGAGCCTGTGGAAGACTTTAGAAGGACTACTTAGACTCCAAGAAGACTGTCCTGATGCTTAAGACCACCCTAGTTCCCTAGAAAACTGTTTTGCTGTTACTAGAGGATTTCTCTGCTGCCTGAGGCCTAGCTTGTTCCAAAGGGGGCTGCCCTGCTGCTGGTAGGAAACCTGTCTTGCCGCTTGATGAAGAACTGAACCATTTCCTTGAACCGAGGATGGCTAGAAGTGACTTCATGGGCTGGTTGGCTGGCCTCTTGTGTGAGCTACAGGACTGTAAGCTCCAAAGACCTTGAACCCTTCTGCTGACCTCTGTTGGAGTGAGTCCTAACCCACAAGTGGTGCCCCCAGGTGCTGGACCTTTGGAAGTGATGTTAGAGGTAATTCTCTCGCCTAACCCTAAAACTTGGGATTTAGAAAAACTTTTATTAAAAAGTGCCAGAAGAAACAACAGATGTCTGGGTCACCTGCCAGCCGATCCACCCAAGTTGTGTCACTGGTCAGCCTGCCTTTATGGAAGCTTCCTCTATGTTCTTCTCCGTAGCAGTAAATGTTGTTCAGCTGGACCTCTCAGTAATGGTATCCATCCAGTTCCGTCTCGTTGGAGGTTTTTGACTCCAATAAGTTGTCTAAGTCCGATGGTAAAAATCTTCACTTAGCTCGACAGTGATTGGCACCCCATCGATGACGATGATGACCAACCTGCTGAACTCTATCTTCTAAGTCTGAAGGCAAGCCTAGACTGGGTCCCATCGTGGTCAGACTTAACTTTTGATTTTGCCCTGATCATGCACAACCAGATACCCGTGATTGGTGCTTTATTCTTTTAGGCACTGTTTTACACTAAAAACGTTAAAATTTCTTAACCCCGGTTTTTAGTTCTGGAAAGCCCATTGGTAGCCATGCACTTAAGAAGCTCCTTGAATTGAATGGAATTGAATTGAGGCAGTGTTATTTAGTGTCTTGAAAGTGTTGGTGGGGAGTTTGAATTGTGCTCGTTCATGTATGGGGAGCCAGTGAACCTCCTTCAGGTGTGATGTGATATGAATGTGGTGCAGGAGGTGGGAAGTGATTCTGGCCACCGAGTTCTGAATAGTCTGCAGCCTTCTGGTGAGTTGTTTGGTGATCCCAGCATAGAGGATGTTCCCGTAGTCCAGCTTTCTTGTGACAAAGAGATACATGATGGTTTTCACAATGTTGATTGGGAGCCATTTGAAATCTTCCTCAGCATCTTCCACGTATGGAAGTATGAGGTGGTGATGAGTTTGACATGGGTGGTCATGTTAAGTTTGCTGTTGATGACGATCTTTAGGTTCTTGACTTGAGTGATAGGGGTGGGTGGGAGTCCTAGCTCTGTTGGCCACCAAGAGAGCTCCCACTGTGAAGTTCTCTTCCTGACGTGGCTGCATTAGTCCACTGAGCATCAGACTGGCCTCTTACCAGGACAGGGGCTCCTTAACTTGGCTTAACATTAACTAACCTATTATAGTTAATTAAGTTATTTATTTTTGGAATACAGTCCGGTGTCCGTGTAAGCTTGATCTGGACAATGCAGGGATGTTCTGTTACAGTCTTTATCCAGTATGGATATCAAAAGTCACTTTTCAACCCATTTTTCTGACACTCTTTTAAATGTGCAGCACCTAAGGTGTGATTGGTGAGACTGACAGCATTCACTGTAGTGGAGATGCTTTCTGCCAGCATATTGTCCCATGAAAAATGCCTAAAATTCCCATGCCTGCCTTTAGCTGCTTAAATCCCTGGATGACGTAAGTGATACATTGATTTTATTTTCTTTGTGGATTTTTATATCAGTGGCATAGCTCTACAGACAGTTACAGCACTTTACAAAGCACTGAGTTACATGTCAGACATTAGAAACAATGCATGATAACCCCTTTTCAAAACATGGGTTGCGAAGCATATCTATTGTTCCCATCTCGTCTTAAGGTAATAGATAAGGGACAGACCAAGATCTTTTTCTCTGAGATTAAAGCGCAGGAGTACCTTGAGGAGATCAAGCAAAGAAAAGGGGGCACAAGAAGAGAAAATATGGTAGTTGCACTAATCCAGACAAAACAAAGAGTTTAACAATAAGGTGGATTACTTGAAAGGAAAAACTTAAAATATGTGTCTGAAATAAAAGAGCAATGGTATAATGGCATAAAGAAATGGATGGTAACTAGAGCAGGGGAGGGAGGGAGGGAGGAGCGGGTGGCACCCGGGGCTACAGCTGTCACGCATAGGTCAGGACTGACCTATTTGCCTGTAAGGGGGGTGTGGGGGGTGAGGAGGGGGGGAGGGGTACAGGGCACTTGGATGTTTTTTGTCTAAATATTTATGTACAGGGAAGATTTCACGAAATATGCAAAATTCAGTGGATGGATAGATCACTTCGAGGAGGAAGTGACAGAATATTGTGTGCTGTTGAGGTTAATTTGGTGGGGCAGGTAACCAATCTACATTAATGGGTACGCGTATAATTACTGTAAATGTCTGAGGGTTAAATGATCGAACCAAGGGGCAGCGGGTGGCGGCATGGCTAAGATCTTTAAATGTGGACTTGGTGTGTCTCCAGGAAACGCATATAGCGGGAGAGCAGGGGCATTTGTTAGATCAGTTGGGATATCAAGTTCTAGCCTACACTAAGCAGGGTGCCAAAAATAGAGGTGTGGCAATTTTGTCTAAACAAAGGGATTTTACAATAAGGAGAAAACTTGAAGATCGATGGGGGAGATGGGTCCTTATAGAGTATAAAATCAATGAGCAATGGTTTACTTTAGGGTGTGTATATGGCTCAACGGAGGATGATCCTGATATCTTGGATTTTCTGGATTTGGAGTTGTCCACATGGTCACCAACTATTATTTTAACTGGGGATTTTAATATCAATGGGGCAGGTGGCCTTGGACTGGCTTCTAATAGGGGGTATCAGGGTAGAAAAAGGAGAGTTTGGTGTTCATTGGGTAACCTCGCAAGGAATAATGCTTTGATGGATGTATGGGGGACACTTTATCCTGACAAACAGGGGTTCACTTATTACTCAGCACCTCATAGGGTATGTGCTAGGTTAGACTACTTCTTTGCTTCAAACTCTCTTCAATCAAAACTAAAAATCGAAAAGCTACCACGTATAATCTCTGACCATAACCCTCTTATCTTAACAGTAAGCCCTAGCAGTAAAAGACCGGATCGTAATTGGACATTTGAGAGGGGATTGTTAAAGGATGAGGCATATATTACCCATATGAAAGAGTGGATTACTGATTTTTTAAAGAATCAATAGAGGCAGTACGGAAGTTGGGAATGTTTGGAATGCCTTTAAGGCAGCTATTTGAGGGGAGACAATAAGCTATAGTGTAGCGAGTCGGAGGAGGGAAAGGCAAAAAGATGAAGACCTTATTAAAGCGGTGGTAGAAGTGGAGGATGAGTTAACTAGTAACGTTATAAGGGGAGCACCTCTAGATCAGGTTTTAATAAAAATAGCTAAGGCAAAGATGGAAGCGCAGGAGAGCATAGCCAACAAAGCTGCTAAAACATACTTAGCAAATAGAGAGAGATGCTACGAGTTTAATGAATCTGTGGGTTGAACTCTTGCTATTCGAACTAGGCAGAATGTGTCTACCGGTCAAGTGCGTGAGGTTCAGGATGAAGTAGGAACAACGGTCTCGGATACAGAGGGAAGAAGAGAAGTATTTAGAAAATGTTATACCTCACTATATAATCAAGAGAACCCAGCGGATGCCTCTAAGATAGGCGATTACCTCCGAAATATCCCAGTAACAATTTTATTGGAAAACGAGGCAAAGGGACTGGAAGACCCTATTAGTTCCGATGAGATTTTTATTGCCCTGACTAGTTTACCCTCTGGGAAGGCCGCAGGACCTGACTAGATTCCAGTGGAATTTTTAAAAATATTTTGGGATATAATTAAACAGGATCTGACAACTACAATGCAGCAGGCGCAGGGAGGGATATCGATCCCAAAAAGTTGGGCAGGGGCAGATATTGTCATAATTTTGAAAAAGGGCAAGCCCCCTAACCAACCTGGATCATATAGACCCATAACATTGATGAATGCGGACACAAAAATATATTCGAAGGCATTGGCTCTTAGAGTTGCCAAAGTCATCAACAGACTTGTGAGCATTAACCAGCATGGGTTTATACGGGGCTCCTGTCTATTCCCAAGGTGTCTAAAGCTCGGATGGGCGGAAGATCCTTTAGGTATCTGGCTGCGTCAAGCTGGAATAAACTTCCTGTGGCGCTGCGTCTAGAACCATCAGAACTTATCTTCAGAGCCAAGTTAAAAACATTATTATTTACCCGGTAACAGGTTTCCGCCTAGTACTTCTCCCACAGCACTCGATCCTTAGCGCGGGGACACGCCGTTGTGCGTCCCCAAGCGCTTTATAAAACCCCCTATTATTATTATTATTATTACCGGGGAGATGCACCACCCATCATATACGAAAAGTCATTACCCATCTTGATGCTACATAGGTAACAGGAGAACCGATGGCGATTATGTTATTGGATGCTGAAAAAGCCTTTGATCGGGTCTCCTGGGACTTTCTGTGGTTTATATTGAGGAGGTTGGGTTTTGGAGGGGGGCTGGTAAGAGCATTACAGGTATTATATGAGGCTCCAACCGTTCGCATTCGAGTAAATGCTGGATATACGCTTCCATTTAAAATAAAGAGGGGAACGCGACAGGGGTGCCCCTGCTCCCCACTTCTGTTCGCTCTTTATTTGGACCCATACATACGCCGCATAGAATTAAATAATAATATCTGCCCAGTAGGTACTTATGGGACCCAATGCAAAATCCTGGCCTACGCCGATGACGTAGCGATTGTGACTTCTAAACCTATGGAAGCCATGGCAGTGGTTGAGATGGAAGCCCAACAGTTTGGAGAAGTGTCTGGTTACGCTCTTAACACTACTAAAACACAGATTATTAAAAATTGCAAAGCACACTGCTCAGATAATCAGGTGGTGGGAAGTGGAGTATATTTAGGGGTAACAATCACAGCGGATCTAGACAAATTAGTGGAGGCAAATATAGCACCTATAATAAACAAAGCCAAGAAGGAATTAGACAGATTACATAACATCCATTTTTCAATAGTAGGACGAACTAATATAATTAAAATGATTTATCTACCAAAATTTTTAGACCTATTTAGGGCTATACCCTTATTATTTGAGGCGAAATGGTTCAAAACTCTGGAGCATATGATAAACCGGTTTGTCTGGTCGCATGGAAAGACCCGAAGGGCATTGAGATTTATGGCACTACCTAGGGAACGTGGTGGATGGGCCTTGCCAGACTTAAAACTATATTACTGGGCGGCAGCCCTTCAAAACATGGCAGGGTTATTAGGAGGGGGAGAAAATGAAGGACAAGACCAGTTAGGACCCCAAGCAATTTACACATTGGTTTTAGGAGATCATGCTGAGAATCTATGTCTGAAAATTACTGACCATAGTTATTTTAAGAGGACTAAATTTAAAACAGTCAAAGCAGCACATAGAATTTGGATTTCATTTGCGAAAAAGTTTGGATTGGGTAGATATAACGCTTATACTAGGTTAGAAAATAATATCAGTCTCCCTGATGATATATTCTCAGGAGTGGTTTTTAATGATTGGGTAAGACGTGGGATTACGAAAATGGGGGATATGATGGGAGCACAGGGGGTAATGCAGTTCTCTGGTTTGCAGGCAATATATGGTTTGGATTCAACTCATTTTTTTAAGTATCTGCAAATAAGGAGCTTTATGACGACAAAAACCGGAGGATTGGCGGGATTTAATTTGAACCCCATTCTGGACATCATAGAGAATGGTACAGAGGGTACAATAAGAAGATTCTACTCTGAGTTGATTGAGCACCAAGTTGATGACTTGGAAAAGTTTGAGAATAAGTGGACGCAGAAACTGGGGGTTGAGAAGAAGTGTTTTCATAGATCATTGGAATTAGGTCAGAAACTCCTGTGCTCAGCACCACTCCAGGCACAACATTATAAGACTCTCTACCTACTATATCATACACCCGCCAGGATAGCGCAATGAGGAGGGACAACTGGAATTATGTGCCCAAGATGTGATAGCGATGAAGCTGATCTTGTCCATATGCTTGCGACGTGTACCCATTTAAAAACCACCTGTGATGAAATTGAACTATTTTTTAAAAACTCATTAAGGATAGAAATCACACTTACCCCAGTAGTGGTGATGTTTGGAATAAAACAGAGCGATATCCAGGTACCTTATGAATATTTCATATTCTTGGCTATGGCTGTTTTGAGACTATGTATTGCCACAGCTTGGCTGGACCGTATACCACCCACATTCCATCAATGGTTAATGAAGCTATTGACTATGTATAATCTTGAAAAAGCAATTTATGCTAGGAAAGGTATAAATGGTAGGAAAATAGGTAAGGAAATATGGGAACCTATTCAAAGATGGAGAGACATAGATCCAGGGTAGGAGGTACTTATGTTCTGACTATATCTGATGAAGGGATTGGTGTCACTACAACGCATGCTTTTACCACGCATGCCTTTACAACGCGGTTTTTACCACGCAGTCCATTACAACGCATAATGCTTTTAGGCGCTGGATAGTGAATTATTTAATTTACTATTCCAACTCCAGTCCCCGTGGATAGCAGGGAAGGTGTTGGATAGTATATTAAATACATTCCCTATCCTAGAGCGCCCCCCAGCGCATTGCGTTGTAATGGTTTGCGTGGTAAAAGTTGCGATGTAATGGTAGTGCGTTGTAAAAAATTTGTTGTAACCGTGCTACACCCTGATGAAGATATATTAGGATTGTAATGTGATTGTTTATGTTGCTTTATCCTGTATAGCTTAAGATATATTCTCGGATCATATGTTTTGGATTAACTTGTTATGTTGTATTATTTTATATGTTAATTTCTATTATCCTATATGTAAATATGTGCCCTGTACAAACATAAAATGGGGAAAAAATCTGAATAAAAACACTTAAAAAAAAAAGAAACAATGCAACAATAAACACCATGGTTTTTGGTGACAGGACAACAACAAGAAACACAGTTTAGAAGGACATAATGAAGCATAGGGAGCCATTAGAGGGTGATCAGAAGTGGATATGGTTGAAGCTGAATGATCAATTAGAGAGTGATCAGAAGTGGCTATGATTGATGAACAGGAAGTCATTAGAGAGTGATCAGAAGTGGCTATGGTTGAGGCATAGGGATCCATTAGAGAGTGATCAGAAGTGGCTATGGTTGATGAACAGGAAGTCATTAGAGAGGGATCAGAAGAGGATATTGTGGAAGATATTTCTCCCTATGCAAATTGTGGTGCGCAGTTTAGGGCTTTTCTTTAAGAACATCTGTAAAATGAGAGTCTCTGTAATGTAATCTCACTGGGATCAATGATTGAGTAACTGTGTGTCCAATCATTTTTGACATTTGATTATTTTTTTTAATCTGTGTGGGATTTTTCTTGTGTGGTGTTTTCACTTTCTTACTGTTTGTGTGCTGCATAAATACTTTTCACATTACTTCTAAGGTACGTCTGCCTCTTTTGTACCAACCTACCCAGGGTTAAGCACAGGTTAATTTAGTGACTTTTTGTGGTTCACCCTGTGGCTGTAGGCTCCCACCCTAGTCATCCAACAACACAATTTTTCAAAGGCGGTCAACCAGGTTTGTTTGTCCCCTAAGGTATTAGCAAGGTGCGGTAGATCTTCCATGGTGGAGACATTGATGTGCGTCTGAGAGTCCTCGGCACTTCGGTGGTACGCTGTGCTGGAAATCTGTAAGGGCTAAACAGGGCTAGAGGAAGAGTGGGGCCTTAAGGGACCCCTTGTGACAGAGAGACTGAGTAAGGGTGATTTGTCGACGTAAAGAATTTAGGAATGATCGCTCTTTAGAGCTTCAAGAAGAATTCAATCTGTTATGCTTTTCAAGGCCACTGCCAGGCGAAGGAGAATAGCGACTATATAGGTTTAACTAACTAATCCATACATCATCAACATAGTGCTACAGGTAAAGCCCACCCTCTTCAACATCTAAATGACCCCTCTCGCAGCCATCATAAGAAACCACAGACTCAACATCACATAAAGATGCTGATGCAGCTGAGGCTGTGGCCTGTCAATCACTGGTTCAGACTCAATGACGTGTCAAGGCTGCTTGTCGCCCAATAGACTTTGCTCCATTCTCATTGGCTGTTCAAAGCCACTGGACTGAAGCAAACCAACCCTTTTTCCAATGTTTACATGTGCCACACCTCCACCCTTCTCACACAACACGGAGCCTCAGACAGGTCTACATGGCCACAGGCAGTGAAAGTGAAGCTGGCCCCGTGGCCCTTGCCTGCCATCTTCAAGTCCTGGCAGGACTCAGCAGAACTTCTGGTGGTCCCTGACGGGCACCAGCTCTGGTCAGGAGGTCTCTTGAGTGGAGCTTCGAGGCCACTTATAAATATGAAACAGATATTATGATCAGTCGGAATATAAAGACAAGCCTGAAACACGTCCTGCAGGGAGACAGCCTGGTGCGAACCCCAGGGTGGCCGACCTTGGAAGTGGAGAAGCAGGTTCAAGCCCCAGCCTTGGATCAACATCCTGTGACTCTGGGAACTATGTTAAACTTCCATCCTTAAATAAATGTGCAATGTAATCTGGTGCTGATGGGAAACGCAGCACTGCCCTTGGGCCAGGAGTGCCCTACATAAAACTGAAAAAATAATCTAAAAATCCAAATTTACCATTAATTCTCGCTCAAATACTTAGATGCAATGACCCAAAACTCCTCCATTAAGTATGTTTTGAATGTTGTCAAGGTTTGTGGGACACTCTTGGAAATGCACAATATTCTACTTACTTCATTATATATTTCTGGTTAACCCAAGGCCGAGCACAACTGTCTTTAATGCCTATGATCTTTAAGGAATGTTATTGACAAGCGTGTAATAAAAAACCCATGGTGCGGCCCTCCTCATGGAAGGGGTGCTAAGCCCTCTGTAAGATTATCTTTACATCCATCTGGGTCTCCCTCTCGTCCCAGACTGGAACAATGGGGCATATTAGCAAGGTCCTGCGATAATTATCGCTCAGCACTTTTAGCGGGAGGATAATTATTGCGGGCTAACGCTGGATTCCATCGCAGAGATAGCATGCTATCAGCAACGCTTATCTCCCAAGCGAGAGGAATCCATGCGTTAGCTGGTAAACAGTGTGATTATCATCACACTGCAACCAGCGAAACCTTGCTGATAGGGCAGGGTGATCTTAGCCATGTATCCCACCTCCCATTGGATTACTTGGCTAAGTCTGAAAATTAGCAGACGTAAAAAAGCAGCGTTAACTGTGGTTAGCGCTGCTTTTTTTGTCTCTAACATGCTTAGCGTGAAGCTTGATAATAGTAGAAATGTTGCTTAGCAACATTTCTCCTATTATTTTGCTCTGGAACGCCCACTTTGCATCTCATTAGAGATGCAAAGGGAAGCGTAGTGGAAAAGGGTGCTGACATGTGATTTTGCATGTTAGCACCCTGTTCTAGATAGGGCAATATTTTTTTCTCTGCTTCTTTGGTTTCTAAAGCCCAAAAAAGCAGAGATAAAGCCCTTGATAATATGCCCCAATGTGTTTTAAAAGTAAGCTCCTTCAGGCTCTAGGGTGGTGCAATCGGTGCAACCGCACCGGGCGATGACTTGGGGTGGGGGCGTCATTCTTCAAAATGTCTATTATCATTTTAAAAGTACCTTCTGCCTAGTTCCTGGCCTCCAGCAACTTTCAGACATTAAGTAAATTGTCAAGAGAAGTCCAGTGATTAATCTTCTTTTTGGAAAAAGACGGAGGTTTGTCTAGTGGAACCCTCCAGCTATTAGCTCACTGTTCTTTGTTAGGATTTAAACTTATAAACGTCAAGTAACAATAGGGGCCTCTGACAGAAGCAGTAACACACTGATCTGTTTCCATTATATGCTCTTTGTGATCTGTAGGGTACACGTGCATTGCAGCAAGCACATTAACCCTCTGCGCTACCTTATGAGAACTCAAAACTTGCATTAAACAAAACACTGATCTCTGCAGCAGACCCATCAATCACCAGAGTTGTCTGGACACTTTTATTGGTGCCGTAAAGGTGCTGGAGGCCAGGGGCGCCGCAGCAGGTGCTTTTAAAACCATAATGTACTTGAAAACGCACACGCCGATCCGCCCCACCCCAAAGGTCAGTGCCTTGTGCGGAGGCACCAACGCACCGCCCTAGGGCCTGCCCTGCTCACAATCACCACTGACTGAGGAGTGCAAGTGTCTGAGGGTCACACAAGACCCTGAGCTCTTGGAGTAAGACAAGTGTCCCAGGGTCACAATAGACCCCGAGCTCCTGGAGTAAGACAAGTGTCCGAGGGTCACGCAAGACTCCGAACTCCAGGAGTGAGACAGGTGTCCGAGGGTCACACAAGACCCCAAGCTCCTGGAGTGAGACAAGTGTCCGAGGGTCACACAAGACCCTGAGCTCCTGGAGAAAGAAAAGTGTTCCAGGGTCACACAAGACCCCGAGCTCCTGGAGTAAGACAAGTATGTGCAGGTGGCAGTGACAGGACAGGTGTAAGCGACCTTACCGTGCACTCCAATCTGTGCTTTGGCCTCCTGTATCCTCCCCATCACCCGGGCTCACAATCACCACTGACTGAGAAGTGCAAGTGTCCGAGGGTCACAAAAGACCTCAAGCTCCTGGAGTAAGACAAGTGTCTGAGGGTCACACAAGACCCTGAGCTCCTGGAATAAGACAAGTGGCTGAGGGTCACACACGACCCCGAGCTCCTGGAGTAAGACAAGTGTCCGAGGGTCACACAAGACCCCGAGCTCCTGGAGTAAGATAAGTGTCCGAGGGTCACACAAAACCTGAGCTCCTGGAGTAAGACAAGTTTCCAAGGGTCACACAAGACCCTGAGCTCCTGGAGTAAGACAAGTGTCCGAGGGTCCCACAAGACCCTGAGCTCCTGGAGTAAGACAAGTGTCCAAGTGTCCGAGGGTCACACAAGACCCCTTGCTCCTGGAGTGAGACAAGTGTCCGAAGGTCACACAAGACCCGAGCTCCTGGAGTAAGACAAGTGTCTGAGGGTCACACAAGACCCCGCGTTCCTGGAGTAAGACAAGTGTCCGAGGGTCACACAAGATCCCGAGCTCCTGGAGTGAGACAAGTGTCCGAGGGTCACACAAGACCCCGAGCTCTTGGAGTGAGACAAGTGTCCGAGGGTCGCACAAGGCCCCGAGCTCCTGGAGTGAGACAAGTGTCTGAGGGGCACACCGGACCCCGAGCTCCTGGAGTAAGACAAGTGTCCGAGGGTCACAAAAGACCCCGAGCTCCTGGAGTAAGACAAGTGACCGAGGGTCACACAAGACCCCGAGCTCCTGGAGTAAGACAAGTATGTGCAGGTGGCAGTGACAGGACAGGTGTAACTGACCTTACCGTGCACACTGAGCTGTGCTTTGGCCTCCTGTATCCTCCCCATCACCCGGGCTCACAATCAACACTGACTGAGAAGTGCAAGTGTCCGAGGGTCACACAAGACACCAAGCTCCTGGAGTAAGATAAGTGTCCGAGGGTCACACAAGACCCCGAGCTCCCGGAGTAAGACAAGTTTCCAAGGGTCACACAAGACCCTGAGCTCCATGAGTAAGACAAGTGTCCGAGGGTCCCACAAGACCATGAGCTCCTGGAGTAAGACAAGTGTCCAAGTGTCCGAGGGTCACACAAGACCCCGAGCTCCTGGAGTAAGACAAGTGTCCAAGGGTCACACAAGACCCCGAGCTCCTTGATTAAGACAAGTATGTGCAGGTGGCAGTGACAGGACAGGTGTAAGCGACCTTACCGTGCACTCCAAGCTGTGCTTTGGCCTCCTGTATCCATCCCATCACCCGGGCTCACAATCACCACTGACTGAGAAGTGCAAGTGTCCAAGGGTCACAAAAGACCTCAAGCTCCTGCAGTAAGACAAGTGTCTGAGGATCACACACAAGACCCCGAGCTCCTGGAGTCAAACAAGTGTGTGCAGGTGGCAGTGACAAGACAGGTGTAACCAACCTTACCGTGCACTCTGAGCTGTGCTGTGGCCTCCTGTATCCTCACAATCACCCGGGCTCACAATCACCACTGACTGAGAAGTGCAAGTGTCCGAGGGTCACACAAGACCCGAGCTCCGGGAGTAAGACAAGTATCCGAGGGTCACACAAGACCCTGAGCTCCTGGAGAAAGACAAGTGTCCCAGGGTCACACAAGACCCGAAGCTCCTGGAGTAAGACAAGTGTGTGCAGGTGGCAGTGACAGGACAGGTGTAAGCGACCTTACCGTGCACTCCAATCTGTGCTTTGGCCTCCTGTATCCTCCCCATCACCCGGGCTCACAATCACCACTGACTGAGAAGTGCAAGTGTCCGAGGGTCACAAAAGACCTCAAGCTCCTGGAGTAAGACAAGTGTCCGAGGGTCACACAAGACCCTGAGCTCCTGGAGTAAGACAAGTGGCCGAGGGTCACACAAGACCCCGAGCTCCTGGAGTAAGACAAGTGTCCGAGGGTCACACAAGACCCCGAGCTCCTGGAGTAAGACAAGTGTCCGAGGGTCACACAAGACCCTGAGCTCCAGGAGTAAGACAAGTGTCCGAGGGTCACACAAGACCCCGAGCTCCTGGAGTAAGACAAGTATGTGCAGGTGGCAGTGACAGGACAGGTGTAACTGACCTTACCTTGCACTCTGAGCTGTGCTTTGGCCTCCTGTATCCTCCCCATCACCCAGGCTCACAATCACCACTGACTGAGAAGTGCAAGTGTCCGAGGGTCACACAAGACCCCAAGCTCCTGGAGTCAGATAAGTGTCCGAGGGTCACACAAGACCCTGAGCTCCATGAGTAAGACAAGTGTCCGAGGGTCCCACAAGACCCTGAGCTCCTGGAGTAAGACAAGTGTCCAAGTGTCCGAGGGTCACACAAGACCCCTTGCTCCTGGAGTGAGACAAGTGTCCGAAGATCACACAAGGCCCGAGCTCCTAGAGTAAGACAAGTGTCTGAGGGTCACACAAGACCCCGCGTTCCTGGAGTAAGACAAGTGTCCGAGGGTCACACAAGATCCCGAGCTCCTTGAGTGAGACAAGTGTCTGAGGGTCACACAAGACCCCGAGCTCTTGAAGTGAGACAAGTGTCCGAGGGTCACACAAGACCCTGAGCTCCTGGAGTAAGACAAGTAGCAGGGGATCACACACAAGGCCCCGAGCTCCTGGAGTGAGACAAGTGTCTGAGGGGGACACAGGACCCCGAGCTCCTGGAGTAAGACAAGTGTCCGAGGGTCACAAAAGACCCGGAGCTCCTGGAGTAAGACAAGTGACCGAGGGTCACACAAGACCCCGAGCTCCTGGAGTAAGACAAGTATGTGCAGGTGGCAATGACAGGACAGGTGTAACTGACCTTACCGTGCACACTGAGCTGTGCTTTGGCCTCCTGTATCCTCCCCATCACCCGGGCTCACAATCACCACTGACTGAGAAGTGCAAGTGTCCGAGGGTCACACAAGACACCAAGCTCCTGGAGTAAGATAAGTGTCCGAGGGTCACACAAGACCCCGAGCTCCCGAAGTAAGACAAGTTTCCAAGGGTCACGCAAGACCCTGAGCTCCATGAGTAAGACAAGTGTCCGAGGGTCCCACAAGACCCTGAGCTCCTGGAGTAAGACAAGTGTCCAAGTGTCCGAGGGTCACACAAGACCCCGAGCTCCTGGAGTGAGACAAGTGTCCGAGGGTCACACAAGACCCCGAGCTCCTGGAGTAAGACAAGTGTCTGAGGGTCACACAAGACCCCGCGTTCCTGGAGTAAGACAAGTGTCCGAGGGTCACACAAGATCCCGAGCTCCTGGAGTGAGACAAGTGTCCGAGGGTCACACAAGACCCCGAGCTCTTGGAGTGAGACAAGTGTCCGAGGGTCACACAAGACCCTGAGCTCCTGGAGTAAGACAAGTAGCAGGGGATCACATACAAGGCCCCGAGCTCCTGGAGTGAGACAAGTGTCTGAGGGGCACACCGGACCCCGAGCTCCTGGAGTAAGACAAGTGTCCGAGGGTCACAAAAGACCCCGAGCTCCTGGAGTAAGACAAGTGACCGAGGGTCACACAAGACCCCGAGCTCCTGGAGTAAGACAAGTATGTGCAGGTGGCAATGACAGGACAGGTGTAACTGACCTTACCGTGCACACTGAGCTGTGCTTTGGCCTCCTGTATCCTCCCCATCACCCGGGCTCACAATCAACACTGACTGAGAAGTGCAAGTGTCCGAGGGTCACACAAGACACCAAGCTCCTGGAGTAAGATAAGTGTCCGAGGGTCACACAAGACCCCGAGCTCCCGGAGTAAGACAAGTTTCCAAGGGTCACACAAGACCCTGAGCTCCATGAGTAAGACAAGTGTCCGAGGGTCCCACAAGACCATGAGCTCCTGGAGTAAGACAAGTGTCCGAGGGTCCCACAAGACCATGAGCTCCTGGAGTAAGACAAGTGTCCGAGGGTCCCACAAGACCATGAGCTCCTGGAGTAAGACAAGTGTCCAAGTGTCCGAGGGTCACACAAGACCCCGAGCTCCTGGAGTGAGACAAGTGTCCGAGGGTCACACAAGACCCCGAGCTCCTGGAGTAAGACAAGTGTCCGAGGGTCACACAAGACCCCGAGCTCCTTGATTAAGACAAGTATGTGCAGGTGGCAGTGACAGGACAGGTGTAAGCGACCTTACCGTGCACTCCAAGCTGTGCTTTGGCCTCCTGTATCCATCCCATCACCCGGGCTCACAATCACCACTGACTGAGAAGTGCAAGTGTCCAAGGGTCACAAAAGACCTCAAGCTCCTGGAGTAAGACAAGTGTCTGAGGATCACACACAAGACCCCGAGCTCCTGGAGTCAAACAAGTGTGTGCAGGTGGCAGTGACAAGACAGGTGTAACCAACCTTACCGTGCACTCTGAGCTGTGCTGTGGCCTCCTGTATCCTCACAATCACCCGGGCTCACAATCACCACTGACTGAGAAGTGCAAGTGTCCGAGGGTCACACAAGACCCGAGCTCCGGGAGTGAGACAAGTGTCCGAGGGTCACAAAAGACCCCAAGCTCCTGGAGTAAGACAAGTATCCGAGGGTCACACAAGACCCTGAGCTCCTGGAGTAAGACAAGTGTCCCAGGGTCAAACAAGACCCCAAGCTCCTGGAGTAAGACAAGTGTCCCAGGGTCAAACAAGACCCCAAGCTCCTGGAGTGAGACAAGTGTCCGAGGGTCACAAAAGACCCCAAGCTCCTGGAGTGAGACAAGTATCCGAGGGTCACACAAGACCCTGAGCTCCTGAAGAAAGACAAGTGTCCCAGGGTCAAACAAGACCCCAAGCTCCTGGAGTAAGACAAGTGTGTGCAGGTGGCAGTGACAGGACAGGTGTAAGCGACCTTACCGTGCACTCCAATCTGTGCTTTGGCCTCCTGTATCCTCCCCATCACCCGGGCTCACAATCACCACTCACTGAGAAGTGCAAGTGTCCAAGGGTCACACAAGACCTCAAGCTCCTGGAGTAAGACAAGTGTCCGAGGGTCACACAAGACCCTGAGCTCCTGGAGTAAGACAAGTGGCCGAGGGTCACACAAGACCCCGAGCTCCTGGAGTAAGACAAGTGTCCGAGGGTCACACAAGACCCCGAGCTCCTGGAGTAAGACAAGTATGTGCAGGTGGCAGTGACAGGACAGGTGTAACTGACCTTACCTTGCACTCTGAGCTGTGCTTTGGCCTCCTGTATCCTCCCCATCACCCAGGCTCACAATCACCACTGACTGAGAAGTGCAAGTGTCCGAGGGTCACACAAGACCCCAAGCTCCTGGAGTAAGATAAGTGTCCGAGGGTCACACAAGACCCCGAGCTCCTGGAGTGAGACAAGTGTCCGAGGATCCCACAAGACCCTGAGCTCCTGGAGTAAGACAAGTGTCCGAGGATCCCACAAGACCCTGAGCTCCTGGAGTAAGACAAGTGTCCAAGTGTCCGAGGGTCACACAAGACCCCTTGCTCCTGGAGTGAGACAAGTGTCCGAAGGTCACACAAGACCCGAGCTCCTGGAGTAAGACAAGTGTCTAAGGGTCACACAAGACCCCGCGTTCCTGGAGTAAGACAAGTGTCCGAGGGTCACACAAGATCCCGAGCTCCTTGAGTGAGACAAGTGTCTGAGGGTCACACAAGACCCCGAGCTCTTGGAGTGAGACAAGTGTCCGAGGGTCACACAAGACCCTGAGCTCCTGGAGTAAGACAAGTAGCAGGGGATCACACACAAGGCCCCGAGCTCCTGGAGTGAGACAAGTGTCTGAGGGGCACACAGGACCCCGAGCTCCTGGAGTAAGACAAGTGTCCGAGGGTCACAAAAGACCCCGAGCTCCTGGAGTAAGACAAGTGACCGAGGGTCACACAAGACCCCGAGCTCCTGGAGTAAGACAAGTATGTGCAGGTGGCAATGACAGGACAGGTGTAACTGACCTTACCGTGCACACTGAGCTGTGCTTTGGCCTCCTGTATCCTCCCCATCACCCGGGCTCACAATCACCACTGACTGAGAAGTGCAAGTGTCCGAGGGTCACACAAGACACCAAGCTCCTGGAGTAAGATAAGTGTCCGAGGGTCACACAAGACCCCGAGCTCCCGGAGTAAGACAAGTTTCCAAGGGTCACACAAGACCCTGAGCTCCATGAGTAAGACAAGTGTCCGAGGGTCCCACAAGACCCTGAGCTCCTGGAGTAAGACAAGTGTCCAAGTGTCCGAGGGTCACACAAGACCCCAAGCTCCTGGAGTGAGACAAGTGTCCGAGGGTCACACAAGACCCCGAGCTCCTGGATTAAGACAAGTGTCTGAGGGTCACACAAGACCCCGAGCTCATGGAGTGAGACAAGTGTCCGAGGGTCACACAAGACCCCGAGCTCATGGAGTGAGACAAGTGTCCGAGGGTCACACAAGACACCGAGCTCCTGGAGTAAGACAAGTGTCCGAGGGTCACACAAGACCCCGAGCTCCTGGAGGGAGACAAGTGTCCGAGGGTCACACAAGACCCGAGCTCCTGGAGTAAGACAAATGTCCGAGGGTCACACAAGACCCCGCGCTCCTGTAGTAAGACAAGTGTCCGAGGGTCACACAAGATCCCGAGCTCCTGGAGTGAGACAAGTGACCGAGGGTCACACAAGGCCCCGAGCTCCTGGAGTGAGACAAGAGTCCGAGGGTCACACAAGACCCCGCGCTCCTGGAGTAAGACAAGTGTCCGAGGGTCACACAAGATCCCGAGCTCCTGGAGTGAGACAAGTGTCCGAGGGTCACACAAGACCCCGAGCTCCTGGAGTAAGACAACTGTTTGCAGGTGGCAGTGACAGGACATGTGTGACCGACCTTACCGTGCACTCTGAGCTGTGCTGTGGCCTCCTGCCACCTCCCGGGGTTCATGTACATTTGCACAGTGTAGTTTCCGGTGTAATTCGTCTGCACATCTGTGATCCGCAGAGACCCGTCCAGGAGCAGTGCCTCTCGGCCGGTGGATTCAAAGCCATAGAAAGGAGGATCGCTGCCAAAGAGACTGAGGATGACGTCATCTCTGCGTGTCCTTCCGCCCCTGAACCAGATAACACCTTCTAAACGCCCCTTGTGCCGCACAGACAGGGTGACGTTGTCTCCCACCGCCACGGTCACCACATCTGGAGTGATTGACAGCTGCGCCGCTGTGCACTGGAACAATGACGTCACCCAGACTGACGTCACCCAGGCTGAAAGAAAACACAGACGAGAAACAACATTAGAGGCGCTGCGGCTGAACCCCAAAAACAACAGACCCCAGTGGGTGCGGAGAGACAAAGTCAAATTTAACTAGATGAATGGATTACACAAAAGCATCACAATATCAGTCCAGAGCTACAATGACTTTGACGTCCTATACAACTTATTTTAAATAAATATCCAATTATCCAACTAATTCGAGAAAAACTACCTGACAAAATATACATAATTGTTCCCCAGTTAATTTCATAATCCTATGCCAGGGTTACCGTATAATACAAAATCTAAAAAAAAAAAGTTTAATCAAACTCCCTAAAACTCAGCATATGTATTGCTCTCACAGAGAGTGTGGTGTAAACAAGGGTCTTGTCTCTTCACCCTAGCATAGCAAACATTATGACATCTATGAGTTGTGAGAATTCCTTTAGACAATTGAACACTTGTGACATCAAAAAATAAAGTGATTGATGGAATGCTTGAATTAATCTCAGCCACTGGCGACCACTCTGGGCCGTATTCCAATCTATTGTTTTTCACCCACCATGCTACCTCAGTTTGGACCCAGCTATATGCAAATCAGCCTTGCCCCTGCTCCAATGGGAACAGTCCTGCCGACCTGCCAGGCCATGTCCTCCCTGTTCCGGAATACAAGCAAGCCAGGACTGTTTTCCTCCTTGTTATTGGCTCATCAGCCAAGAATAGATAGATTCCAGTCACACAGTGAGCACCGGACCCACGTCTGGGGAGACTCCTCACACTTGGGGCATCCAAAGGCAAAGTGATGTATGGAATGCTTGAATTAATCTCAGCGACTGGTGAACCCTCGGGCCGCATCCCAGTCAATCGTTTTTTGCTCACCATTGCCGTTCTGCCGGACAAAGCCTTGCATTTCAAAACTCGCAGGTATCTAGCGCAAAAGCTTGAATTATCCTGTGGCGGGAGAGACACAAGAAGCGCTAACACTTTCCTCCTGAAACCTCTCATCCTTAGCAAAAAGAGAACTTGTCACCGAGCCTTCTCTGGGGCGGCCCCAAAGAGATGGAACTCTCTTCCACCGGAAGTTCACAGAATCCCCTCAACGACTGCTTTCAAACTGGAAGCCAAAAGATTCCTTATGGACAAATTCCTGCCTTAATCTGGGCGAGGTCCATTGGCTCGAAATCATCGCTCCTACAATCTCTGGTCCATCACGTGGCTCTGCTCTTCTTTACAGCATTGTGTGCCCCCCTTCGTAGCTCACTGTGGGGCATATTACCAAGGGGGGCGATAGACAATTATCGCTGATTTAGCGGCGGAAGCGGCGATAATTCTATAGCCCTATTAGCAAGCTGTCGCTAACTGATGTTAGCGACAGCTTTTAGGCGATAGCGAGCGGTTTGGGCCCGCTTTGCATGTCAGCGATGTTTATCGCTAATGACATGCAAAGTGGGCGTACCCAACCTGTTAGCGACTGAAAGCAGTCGATAGCGTCGCTATCGCCTATTAACAGGGCAGGCCTAGCGTTGGAAATATTCATGGTAAGCGCGAATATCTCCAAAAACTAACGCCTTCTCAGACCAGTTCTTAGCCATGTTATCCAATGGGAGGTGGATAACATGGCTAAGAGCATTTTGTCGCTAATGCGTGAATATCTCTGTTTTGTCGCTAATGCGTGAATATCGCTGTATTCTCAGCGATATTCATGCTATCGCCGGAAAATGTATCGCTTTGGAGATAAACGTTGCTAATAGCACGTTATCTCAGCGATATTTTCCGGCGATGCTTAGCGATAAAAAATTTGTTGCTAAGCCTAGTTAGCGATAAATATTGCTAATTGTTGGTAATATGCCCCTATATTCCTGATTTTTGTATTATTCTCCTTTGTGTCATCTGTATGTGAATCATGTGATTATTCATGTTTTGTATTATTACTTGATGTTGATATTGGGTCTTGACCTTCCTTCCACCCTTTTGTAAAGCGCTCTGATATCCTTCGGGATCTGGTTTGCGCTATATAAAACTTGATAAATAAATAAATAAAAAATAAATAAACCTTGACCAGTCTCCCATCAGCCCACACGTGGCTCTTTCTCCGCAAACCTGGGCAGCATCACTGACCCCCAGACCCTAATGTCCATTAAAAAGGCTTCAGGAGTTTAACATGATCAACCTTTACTTCTGGACAGACACAAGGGGTGACTCTCGAGTGAGCTGTAGGGTCACAGAGGTGGCCACATCTACTATGAAAGATGTGTCACTTCCTCCACCAGACCGGATGGCAGATATTGGCAATAACAGGGGTCTGCATCTCATCAATTCCTACCTCGAAGCCGCCTCACTGGGCTGGATCAATAAATCTGTGGATTTGATGATCCGAGGGTCTCTGGAACAGAGTGACCTGCCTGTAGGTTCTCACCACATGTAGGGCACATTTACTAAACTTTCACGCACTGCAGCGCATCAAGCAATGCTTCTGCGCTGCGTGAAAGGGAGGGACCAGAAATACGCACTATTTACAAAGATATGGATAATTCCTGCTCTCTCCTTGCAGTGATGCACGGTGTGCTGCCTAGCGCCAACACTGGCACCATGGTGCACAATAGCACCTGCAGTACAGACATGATTGGTTTTGTACGGTAAGGGATACCTTCCTGCACATAAATAATCATTTGAGGCCTCGTCCTCTTTCTATGTGTGCTGCAGAGTGCGGCTCAAGTGGAAACCGAAAACAACAAGGAGAAAAAAACATGGTTCTCCTCATTGCGGCCATTTTCACACATTCCCAGGTTTACTCATCATTGTAAATCTGTGAATGTGCCAACATCCATGGGTGGACGCATGGCAACGCTCTACCCATGAAATGCCTCCCAAGTAGAAATGTATTATAACTCAGCACGTGTGATTGCATTGCGTTACATTTATTTACAAAGCTGTGTGATGTGGCACAAATCGCCCCTTGCACGGCATTGCAAAACTTACTGTTGACTTTGCGTTGTACTTGTGTCACCTTTCGTGACCATCCACGCTTAGTTACTTAAGGAGAGCTGAAGAGCATCGAACAGTAAATCATCTCTCGGCCCACCCACAGCTTGTACTTCCCATTGGTGGAGGGACATGCATGTCAGGCAGGCTGCTTGTCCATTGGACGGGAACAATGTCTATCCTATTGTGGGTTCAACCCCTTTTGATGAACATGGTTCTTAAGCTTGCTTGAGTAAGCCTGACATTATCCTGTCTTCAGCAGAGAGTTGTTTATCAATAAATGTTATTGATCCATGGATTCTCGTAGCTTGTAGAGTTCATTCCAAATACTTGCAATCTCTTCCTGTGAGAATCGCAGCAGAAACATCCAAAAGAAGGACACCCACTGCTCGATGGAGCTTTGAATGTGAAAAGGAAGTGAATTCTGTAATTTAGGACCTTGCAATGAATAGAGCATCAAACAAGAGGAGGAGAAGGAAGGACGGTTCTCAGCAGCACAACTGAAGATGAGGGAGATGGCAATACACACTTTCAAGACACAAAGGTGAGGAGTACAACCCACACAAGAGAACAAGGGGGGGGGGGTCCTCCACTCCCACCAGGCCCCTTACACGTCAGAGAGATCATAGCAAGGCTCGACTCACATTCAGGAATACCTTCAAAAGTAAGAATTCTGAAGGTTGGGCAAGAGATAGGGGGGTGCTTGGGAGATCAATCAATTGATCATCAGTAGATTTGTAAAGCGCTTCTTGTCCCCGATGAGGGTATCCAGGCGGAGATCACCGAAGAGGAATGAGGGAGGCTATCAAGGACCGATAGACAGAGAAACCAAAGGCAGAGGGTTTATCTGATGAATCTTATAAAATATGTGGTGAAGTTATGGCCTAAGTGCTGGCTAAGAGTTTCAAGAATCTGTTGACTATGGGAAAGAGTGTGAGTTCAATAGGGCAGTTATGGTGCAGAGAAAGAATATTGTGGAAGAAATATCGAATTTCACAAATATTGTGGTAATAATATCGTGGTAAAAATATCGTGGGTCAGGAATATCGACAGAAAAATCCTTGTGGTCAAGAATATAGATTTTAGGTAAGTAATATCAATTTAAATGTTATTTATTTATTTTAAGAGTTGTATGTAGCGCTGGCTAGGCCCGGAGGTATCAGAGCGCTTTACATGAAGTTCCACAAATTTACAAAATTACATCAGTTACAATTTACAGCAGTTGCTAGACAAACATTACAAGAGCATAGAAGACGAGATAAGTGAAAGTGTAGAGGGGAATGGGGTAAGGGTAAAGGGGTAGGAGGGAGATATGGCGGAGAGACAAAGGAAAGTCTGCCCAAAGCCTGGCTGGGTAGGTGACGGTCGGGGGGAAGTCCCAGAACCCATCTCTTCTATAGCAATCAGGTAGCTCCACTGGGCATTGGCCAAATAGCTAGGTCTCAATGGGAAAACATTTAAAGAAAATAGAAGACGAAATAAATGGAGCGTAGAGGGGTACTGGTGTAGTGTAAAGGAGTAGGAGGGAGCATATGACAAAGAGACGCAGGAATATCTGCCCAATGTCCAGTTGGGTAGGTGACAGCCGAGGGAGAAAGTCCACAGTCCATCTCTTCTTTAGCTACCAGGTAGCTCCACCGAGCGTTGGACAGAAAACTAGGTCTCCACTGTCACAAGTAACAGACAAAAACATTTAAGGCGCATAGAAGACTAGGAAATGGAGTGAGGGAAGGGTAAGGGATAGGGTAAAAGGGGTAGGAGGGAGATACGACAGAGAGACGAAGGGAAAGTCTGCCCAAGGTCCAGCTGAGTAGGTGAGGGCCAAGGGGGAAGTCCACAGCCCATCTCCTCAATAGCTATCCAGTAGCTCCACCGGCCATCGGCCAAATGGCTAGGTCGCCACTGAAAAACATTTCAAGAGCATAGGAGATGAGATGAAAGGAACGTAGAGGGGAAGGGGGTTAGGGTAAAGAGGTGAGGGGGAGGTACAACGGAGAGACGAAGTAAAGACTGTCCAAAGTCCGGCTGGGTAGGTGAAGGTCGAGGGGGAAGTCCACAACCCATCTTCTCTGTAGCTATCAGGTAGCTCCAACGGGCATCGGCCTGATAGCTAGGTCTCCTCGGTCGGAGGAAAGTTCAGCAGGTTCTACGTCTTGATGGGGGATAGGTGATGTCCGGTTTTTGTACGAGACCAATAGCATAACCAATAGCATAACATGGTAGGGACCACTGTGTCAGCCATCTTGTGGTCGGGCAAGGGAATTTTGACCTTGATGTTACATTCGGACAGTCCCCATTATTACATGGGACCAAACTAGGCCCTAGCAAGTCCTCCAAGCTCCCATTGTGATCACTAGAGGAAACGTTTTCCAAGGCCACTTCAATGATTCTGAAACACAGAACTGTACCATGTACAGTTACTCAAAGTCAGGGGTATGCACGCACACACAAATACACATACATACATGCATGCACACACATGGAAGAGCACAAACACACACACGTAAATATACACACACACGTGCACACAGATGCACACACACAAAACTACACATACACACATGTGCATGAACGCACACTCAAATACACAGACGAAGGCACGCACACAAGTACACGCACACACTCACACCCTAGCGCACGCAGTGCTGTGGAGGTTAATTTATAATTGGTACATCTGAAGGAGCCCTGGCGGAGCACAGAACTTCTGTGTGATGTGGTTGCTCTAATAGCCCGGTGCTGTGTGCCTGCAGCCACATGGTAATGAACACTCTGGAGGAGAACTTGATGCATTCCGTAGGCCGGCAACCACCCTTACCGCCAACCGGCTCCTCCAAGGCCTGCCCACACTCAAAGACAAATCTCGCACCTGTGGGGCACAGCGTGTACCACAGGTCGCGCCACCCCAGAAGGACGCCATGTTTTTATTCTTTCCTTTAGCAAATTATCGAGCGTTTTGATCAGGTTGGATGGTTGAAGTGGATATAGAAGTGTTTAATATCATTTGTAAAAATATAGGGGATCATTACGATGTCAGATGGCCCGCCACCGCCAGCCGTGCGGTGGCGGGCCCTGCCTGACAAATTAGGATGGTGGGGGGAATCCTCAGTGCAGAGTGGTGGTCTCAAAGACCACCCACAACTGTTCTTGAAGGCGGTCCTTTTCTGGAGAGGGCTCTGTCCACACATCAGGCTCCCTACTCTTCACCTTTCTCCCAGTTCATCTCCTTGTGGATCAAGGTCTCATGAAGGTCATGCAAGGAGATGAAGGTCTCCCAGATAACAGGGCACATGGCTCCGGATGGAGGTCATGGACAGTAAACAACTGTCACCTTGGAGATTAGGAGGCCATAAGTCACCTTATAACAATGGTTCACGAATAGTTCACAATTAGGAACAATAGTGCACACAAATAGTGCACATCTTGTAACAGTAGTGCACTAACTGTAGGAACACTCAACCTGTGTTACTCCATCACCTCTTTAATTCCCAACCTATGTTCTTGAAAGACTTCTCAAGGTCATTTAAGTGCATTATACAAACAATGAAAGAACATATTAAAGAACAATTCAGAAACACGCCTGCCTCTTTTATCTCCCTGCCTACGTCATACTTACGTCATTCATGGGAGACACGGCTTTCCACAATGTTAGATTTTGAAGCTACAGACATAGCAATTAATTAATAATGATGTGAGGTCAGTGTCCTCTACCTCTAGATGACGCAATGCATGCCCCCGGAATTTCCTGTGTGTTGCGAAACTACAAGCACCGGTCATAGTGTCGCATTGCCACTTGCCTTACCTGTGTGAATCCAGCCCCAGCCGCCATTAACTCGTCCACTCTGCCTCCAGCTCTTCAGTGAAATCACCATTGTGCTTCAAACACCACGAGCTGAGCTCACTCTTGAGCTGGAAGAAGACTTGAGTGTGCAGAACCCGCCCTGTGTCCTCACTCCCTGTCTGCAGAGACAGGGCTCCTGATCCTTTCACAGACCTGTGTGCAGTGAAAGTATCTCTATTGTCCTGTATACTTTCTTGTCTGCAGAGACAGGACTCCTGAGCCTTCCACAATCTGATCCTTTCACAATCCTGTGTGTGGTGGGATTATCTCTCTCGCCCTGTGTACTCCCTTGTCTCGACAGGCAGGACTCCTGAGCCTTCCACAATCTGATCCTTTCACAAGTCTGTGTGAGGTGGGTTTATCTCTCTCGCCCTGTGTACTCCCTTGTCTCGACAGACAGGACTCCTGAGCCTTTCACAATACTGTGTGCGGTGAGAGTGTCTCTCTCGCCCTGTGTACTCCCTTGTCTCGACAGAGAGGACTCCTGAGCCTTTCTCAATCCGATCCTTTCACAATCCTGGGTGCGGTGAGAGTGTCTCTCTCACCCTGTGTACTCCCTTGTCTGCAGAGACAGGACTCCTGAGCCTTTCACGATCCTGTGTGCGGTGAGAGTGTCTCTCTCACCCTGTGTACTCCCTTGTCCCGACAGAGGACTCCTGAGCCTTTCTCAATCCGATCCTTTTACAATCCTGTGTGCAATGAGAGTGTCTCTCTCACCCTGTATACTCCCTTGTCCCGACAGACAGGACTCCTGAGACTTTCACAATCCGATCCTTTCCTGTGTGCGGTTAGAGTGTTTCTCTCACGCTGTGTACTCTCTTGTCTGCAGAGACATGACTCCTGAGCTTTTCTCAATCCAATTCTTTCACGGTCCTGTGTGCAGTTAGTGTCTCTCTTTCCGTGTATACTTTCTTGTCTGCAGAGACAGGACTCCTGAGCCTTCCACAATCTGATCCTTTCCTGTGTGGTGAGAGTGCCTGCTCTTGCCCTGTCTCCAGACAGTCTCGTCCAGCACTCTGCTGCAGGGATGCCTCCTCCCCTCTCACCAGCTGTCAAAACCCAGGTTCTGTGGTTAGAGTTGGTCACTCTTCTGCAGAAAACTTCTGTGTGGGTTTACTTTACCATCATAGTCAGTTCCTCCTCTCTAGCAGGAAACGGTTCCCACGCCTTTGGTTATATTTTTAACTTTTGCAGGCCTGCTACATCACACAGGACATGGAGACCCTGTATCCCAGATCCAGAAAGATTTCGCATCTAGTTTGCATCACTTATCTAACACAGACCTGAAGCAAAATCCAGGTTGTTCTTCGCAAACCAATCCAAATGGTGATTTGTTTTGGTTTGTAACCAAAAGTAATGCCGGCCAAAAGAAAACATTCGCACTAGAAACAGAAAGTTTTATGATTTAGGGAAACAGAATGTAGACAAACACTAAGAGTTTCATTTGTAGCACTTGATTTTATAAAATGTATTGTTATAGTTATAATTAACTGAAACAGTAAACTTTTTCACTTTTTCACTAATGCCGGCCAATACTATGCCTTGCATTACTCTGCTTTAGGGAAGCTTTGAACGAATGGTTCATGGCCATGCCTGTGCATCCACCCATGGATTGTGTCACAGGCTCATGTCTACAAAGACTTGTAGAGATGTATTTGGCATAATTTTGGGCCTCGCTTCGATGTGTTTGTGGCCCATGGCTTTCTGCTGGGTGATACTAAAATGCTCAGGAGACACCCCATATATCCACGCAAACCCTCTGTGACATGATCCTCACCTTCAATGTCATGGGGATGCACTTGGTCATGAATGACACCTGATACACTATTACTTGGTGCCGAGGGGGTGGACATCGCATTCCTCCAGGAAACACTTTCGTAGGGAGATACTCATATGGATCTGTGCAGGGGTACACTTCCTCTGTGAGTCCCACCTCACTGACGATGAAGGGCCACGTGTACTGCTTGCTGGCACCCTTGCAGAGACCTTTGGAGGTGGGCAGCATCTATGCCCCCCAGTATCAATTAGACCGCATTCCTGGAATCCTTGGCATCACACTTAAGTATATCCTTGCCAGCTTCAAGGATACTGGGACGTGATTTCAATTGTGTGGCATGTATATCATTAAACAGATCATCCCTCCAATAATTGACTGCCCCATCTGGAAACCAGCCACCACCTTCCATGAACGTTTGGTGGCTCCACCATGGCCTGAAGCTGGTGCATTTGTTTTATTCACCAGTGCATGCCTTCTATGTGTAACTGGATGGGATCTCAGCATCTCCAGCAGTCACAGACCAGGCTACGCAGCCAGAATATCTGGGCCGTACTTATATATAACCCGCTCATGTTGTGCTTGCACTGGGGAGGTGGCAGACCCGGATCCCTAAATGGCAACTCTGACCGGAATTCCTGGCTGACACGGTATTCAATGGCTCCCTACGGGAACTGATTGGTAAATATTTCCCTCATAATCAGGGCTCAGTGCTGATAGCAGTGTTCTGGGAGTAATTTAAAGTGGTGATTAGGAGCCTGTGTACGGCCGTACAACCTGGGGTATGCCTAAATCTAGAGTCTCTAGCTGAATACCCTGGAGACTAGGATGCAAGCCCCAGAGGTTGCATCTGTGCTAGACTCCACCTGTCTCCCGGAACTCCTCAGTGCGAGCATCAATCGATCAATCAATGTTTATGAAGCGCAGCTACTCACCCGTTAGGGTCTCATGGTGCTGGGGGGGGGGGGGAGTGTAGCGTGTGCCGGTAAGGTGGATTAAAAAAGCCAAGTCTTCAGTTCCTTCATGGAGTGAGGTGGTTTGTCTGATGTGGATGGGTAGGGCGTTCCAGGCATTGGCTGCGAGGTAGGAGAATGTGGAGGTTTAGTCGCTGGTTCAGATAGGCTGGTCAGGTGTTGTGGAGGACTTTGTGTGCATGGGTGAGGATCTTGAAAGTGATTATTTTCTCTATGGGGAGCCAGTGCAGTGTATGTAGGTGTTGCGAAATGTGGCAGTGTCGTGGTGGGTTGAGGATCAGTCTGGTGGTGGCATTCTGGATGTTTTGCAATTTGCTAGTGAGTTTGTTGGTGATTCCGGTGTATAGTGCGTTGCCGTAGTCCAGTCTGCTGGTGATGAGGACGTGTGTGTCGGTCTTTCTATGTTTGAGAGGTAGCCATTTGAAGGTCTTGCGTAGGTGTCGGAGGGTGCGGAAGCAAGTGGAGGTGACTGAGTTAATCTGATGGTTCATGCTGAGGTAAAGGTCCAGGATGATTCCGAGCTTGCGGGCTTGGTTGGAAGGGATGGGCAGGTTTCAGAGGGTCGGAGGCTACCAGGAGTTGCTCCATGCGTTGGGTTGAGGATCCATGATGAGTACTTCTGTCTTGTCTGTGTTGAGTTGAAGGCAGCTGTCTCTCATTGAGTCGGCGACTGCTTTCATGCCTTCGTTGAAGTTGTGTCTGGCCTTGTCAGGTTCATTGGAGAGGGAGAGGATTAGTTGGGTGTCGTCGGCGTAGGAGATGATGTTTATTCCGTAGCGTCTGACGATGGTGACTAGCGGGGCCATGTAGATGTTGAACAGCGTGAAGCTGAGGGAGGATCCCTGGGGCACTACGCAGGTGGTGGGTTTGGGATCTGCGATGAAGGGGGCGAGTCTCACTCGTTGTGTTCTGCATCTCACTAGGACAACAATATGTCATCTGGACATTTTCTTCTACAAAGAACATGTAGCTAGATCACATGTGGGGAGGGCAAGTTTGGGAGGATGGTGTCATGACTCTTCTCAACAGACCCCTAGTTAGCAGTCACAAACACACTCCGGACAGCAGACGATATGATGCTACATACTCAATCCAACATTAACAGGGAGGTTGTGTGCGGCCCGGTTCAAGCCATGGACAATATGATTAAGGGGTTCCTGGCCGGGGTGACCCTGCCTCACCTCTCAGATGCAGCCCAGTGGGACCTTGGCTAATTGACTTCGGAGCCTGAGATCAGGGGAGCCATTAAGTAATTAGCATCAGGGAAGTCCCCTGGGGTGGATGGGCTGCCTGAGGAATTTTACTATTTGTTCTGCTCACCGCTGGTACCCCAACAGGCGACTCTATATAACGCGGTGTGGGAGGCGGGTGCCCTAACACCAACCTGTTGAGAAGCACTGTTGATTGCTTTGTTGAAGCCCAAGAAAGACCCAATGGACACCTCTTCATATTGCCTCCTGTCAATGCTCACATTAGATTACAAAATCCTCACCAAAGTCCTGACTACCCGCCTACAACCCCATATATACTTCTTGATCCACGAGGATCAGAATGGCGTTATTCTGCTTTGCAACACCTCTCTGAACATCCAGCGCCTGTACAGAGTGTTGCAGGAGATACAGCCCCAAAGGCAGTGGGTCTATCAGTGGGCTTACGTAAGGCCTTTGATACCTTACAGTGGAGAAATATGCAAAAACAAATGACCTGCATGAACATGGGCCAAGAGTGAGCCAAATGGGTAACACTGCTATATAAGGGAGTCCGAGACTGGTACAAACAGGGCAAACATCTCGTACCCCATCGAGATTCACACAGGCACGAGACACTGGGTCTGTGGTTAGAGTTGGTCACTCTTCTGCAGAAAACCTCTGCATGGGTTTATTTCACCGTCAAAGTAAGTTCCTCTTCTCGAGCAGGAAATGGTCACTATGTCTTTGATATGTTTTAACTTTGCAAGCCAGCTACCTCAGAAAGGACATGGAGACACTGTAGCCCAGATACTGCTGTTTGCATTGGCCGTAGAGCTGTTTGCTGGCGCAGTTTGGCAGCAGGGGAGGGGCCTATGCATATGGCTTTATGCCGGGGGACATGACATCTCGCTATACATGGACTACATGATTCTATTCTTCTGCATCTCTGCACAAGGGGGTGCCCTGATGGGTCTCGATGCTCAAATGTCTTGGAGAAGCGACGGCCTTATGTACCAGTTAGGGAGATCACCGCAGTCCCACCCCAAGGGGATCCACGAGATCACCACAGTTCCACCTGGGGGATCCATGAGATCACCGCAGTCCCACCCAGGGGGATCCATGAGATTACCGCAGTCCCACCCGGGGGGATCCCTGAGATCACCGCAGCCCCATATGAGTGGATCCACTCGATCACCACAGTCCCACCTGTGGGGATCCACAAGATCACCACCTTCCCACCCTTGGGGATCCACTCGGTCACTGCAGTCCAATACGAGGAGATCCATGAGATCGCCACAGTCCAACCCAGGGGGATCCATGAGATCACCACAGTCCAACCAGAGGGGATCCATGAGATCACCAAAGTCCCACCCACGTGGATCCACAAGATCACCACAGTCCCACCCACAGGGATCCAGTTGATCACCACAGTCCCCCCACAGGGATTCACAAGATCACCACAGTCCCACCCACAGGGATCCACTTGAACACTGCCGTCCCATACAAAGGGATCCATGAGATCGCCACAGTCCAACCTGAGGGCATCCACGAGATCACCTCAGCCCCACCTGGGGGGATCTGGTCGATCACCACAGTCCCACCCGAGGGGATCCACAAGATCACCACAGTTCCAACTAGGGGGTCCACGTAATAAGATATCGTGGGAGCCCTGAACGTTCCCTGAACATTCCCTGAACTCTGGATCTGAGTTTTCTTTAAGGACACGCACCGCAGGAGGGTAATGTTGGGGGCGTGGGGGTGCGCTCAGATCCC